>NC_056596.1:20425938-20426082 GCF_018340385.1 Cyprinus carpio | reverse complement strand
ATAGAGAAAAATGGCATCTGTGAGGATTTCCAGTCAGGATTTAGACCGTATCTTAGTACTGAGACTGCTCTCCTTAGAGTAACAAATGACCTGCTCTTATCATCTGATTGTGGTTGTATCTCTCTATTAGTGCTATTGGAGAGT
>NC_056596.1:20415794-20424418 GCF_018340385.1 Cyprinus carpio | reverse complement strand
CATTTTGTGATAACGTAATCCATATGAAAACAACGCAATGTCTGTCTTTCACGCCTCCCTTCATTATATCTAATGCTACCATCTAATGCGGCTGAACGCTGCATTGAGATTATAATGTTCCACTTGAAGCTCGCTGCCGTAAACTTCTATACAGAAAACAAAGCAGCCAGACTGTTCAAGCTTTTTTTATTTTATTTTACTGTTTGCTTCAAGGCTGAGAGGAATAAGATATAATTCACCCTAAGAAGATGCTACTGAGGATTACCTCAGGATTTGAGTTTTTGGATTTCCTCAGAAAAAAGAATGAAGCTCTTTATCCAGCTGAGATCATAAAATATGAGTAAGTCTTTTTTTTTTTTAATTTATATACTTGTATTAGGTTTCCATAACGGTACATCTTTACTAGTTAGACTTTTCCAAACTATAATTCCGGGACTAAAATGTATAATCAAGTGAAACTTTATTAAGTTTATTTACATAATCTAAATGTTCTACTAAACATTTAAAATGAATCAATTAAAATAAACCAGCGCTCAGCGCCCCTACAGGTAAAACTTCGCCACCACTCCGGGTCACACAAATGTTTCATCAACTACATATATTTTGGTGCATGTGAGCTTCAAAGGCTTTCGGTGTACTTCCTGCAAAATATGCTCAGTCAGAGAAACAAATGCCATTTGATGTGAATGGATAGTTTTTCCAAACCAAATCTGGCTTCCTACAGATGACAGAGCAACGGCTCTTGTGAGATCAAGCAATCATCTGTCCATCATGAGGGTCACATGATCACATAGTCAATAAATACTAGTGAGTTTATCGCGGTTGCTTTTTAGTATTTAAAACTTGGTTTGATCTATCCATAAATATACTTTCGATAGTCACAATGACAATTAGCTTATATCTGCAATTATAATTGCATCTAGTAAGAAATCGGATTAGAGATATCTCTTAAATTACTTTTTATGACTAGTCAGTAACCCATTTAAGATATCTGGAATTACTTCTGGAGATATCTTCATAGACACGCTTATACATCCACAAATGTGAATGAGACTATCCACTTCACAATTATATTAAGATATCTGAATTGCAGTTGTTCTAGTCTAATTGCTGTTGTGTGTAGCGTGTGAATAAATTTACTCAGCTCCTCCCCCTACTCTGCTAACTGCTAACAACATAATAAAGTCTTTTGTTGTCACAGGAGAAAAGCTACTGGATGAAGTGCTTTGGGATTATTAAATAAATCTGATGCAGCCTTGTGTGGTAAAAGGTCTCAAGCGTGCATGTATGTATAGCGCTGTGTTTTAACTGAATCATGTTGCAAAATGGACCAAATGCAGTGTAATGTTCAATAAAGGCAGAAAATCACAAACTGCTCGTCCTGAATTTATTATATATTTAGACAATGAAAAACAATGTTTTATTTATTTATTTTTCAAAGAAAGTAGGCCTACCTTTAAAAAAATAAAATAAAGATAGGCCTAATTTGCAGCTTAATCTTACCATTCATTCTGACTTTTCTTCTCAGAATTGCTATATATTGTCACAGCCACACCATCTACACTCCCTGAATCGACACTTCCGCCACGCCCACTCGTTCCCAATCACCAGCATTCTGAACACCTGTGCATCATCACTAGTGCTACATATAAAGCCTCAGTCACCATCACTACACGGCCCCACCGACTTCAACTTACCTTGAACGCCTTCGGCCGGACTTACCTTGAACTGTTGATCCCTCTTTCATCCTCCTGTCTACCTGTTCCCATTGTCTTCCATCGAGTCACCATCTGTAATACCATCACCCCTAAAGGAAAGCAGTGTTACTACTTCGTGTTGTCTACGTGTCAAGATTCACCTGTGTCTGAAAACCTCTGAATTAACATTAAACACTATTGCACTGGAATCCTCTGGTGTCCTCGCCTGTGTCTGACAGCACCAGGACCGCATGGCTTCGATATAGCGTAGGATCGCGACCGGCGATCCTTCATCGAACTGGTTCACGCTTGCACGTCCTCACTATGCAACTTCCCTCACCTGCTGTCAACTGCTCACGCCATCAAACACCGCCACCAATTCGTCACTTCTTCAGTTGCCCCTGCGAGTCCCATGGCCAAAACTAGCGACATGGCAGCGCACAAGGAGGATTGCAGCGGTTTTTGCTACAGTGTTCACTCTACCTGGAGTCCAACGCCACTTATTCACTACAATCGCAACGCAGCCCAGCGCCAGAATGTCAACGGCCGCGAAAAGCTCTACCGGCTCAATCTTCTGGGACCGACTTTCATATCGATCTGTTACTGATTTCTGTTCCCAGTTAAAACTGGGCTTTGGTCGCTATTAGCGCCTGAATTATCTGGTCCATGATCAACTGCTTACAATTCGCTAACAGAAAGCGGGATCCGCGGAGTTTCATTATGCTGTTCGCTTCCTGCACTTCGCCAAGCATCAGCGGTTGTTCTAAAGCGCCTTAATTACAGCATATCGCCACGGTCTATGTGAAAAAAATACAAAGCTTCTGATTGCTGTATATGAAGATTCACTGGGACTGGAATAAAACAACCAGAAATCCATCAGAGTCGCCAGAGACTCACTGCCTGTCAACAACTAACTCCCGCTGTACGTCCTCCGCCCGCTCTACCATCTGTCGCTCCTCCAGCACCTGAACCCATGCAAGTAGATTCTCACCACCTATCTACCCTCCAGAACGTCAACGGAGGATTAACACCGGCTGTGCCCTCTACTGTGGGGAGAGGGCACCTATTACCACCTGTCCCGTACACCTCCACGCCCAGCGGTGAGTACCATCCATCTACCACCTCAAACTGGCTCAATTGACTCAAACCTGGGTTACTCTAAGACATCTCCACTCTTCTATTTCAGTACAAGCCCTCATCGACTCCGGTTCAGCGGGGAACTTCATCAACGCAAACCTTAAATCGTCTAAGTGTCAAGCGTCATCGAAGCCCCGTCGAACTCAAAATAACAACCATACAAGGAAAGCCGCTGGGCAGAGGTCATGTTCGCTATTTCTCCCCCACAGTCATCCCCGCATGGGTTCCCTGCATGAGGAAACATCACGTTCATGGTGCGGGAGGAATCCACCGCAGAATCATCCTTGGGATCATGGCTTAAATCCAATAACCACATCCATTGGGTCTTACGGTGTGATCCTGGAATGGGGAAAGTCCTGTCACTACTCCATCACTCCACCAGCTAAAGCTCCTGGGCATTATTCCATCCATCAAGAAGTCATCCTACCGGGTCCAGTCCACATCAGTGGAAAGCTCAAACAAAGGGGGAAACATACCATCCCTCTCAGAAGATCTGGCGCTCTCAGGATGTAAGTGTTCAGCCAGCGTTGGCAACGAAACTTCCACTCTGAATGCTGCACTGCCATCACCTCCTGCCTGAGCTACCTCTTCCCAAGGGATCTAGAAGTCTATTCCTCTGTCCATTCGGAGCAGAAGGCCATGAGGGAAAATGCGACAGGAAGTTTCTCGGCCAAGGATTCATCCGGACCATCTACTTCCCCTGCCGCCTTTCCAGCTTTTCTTCGTGGGCCATGAATGAGTTTGAGGCCGTATAGATTATCGCTTATCCTAACTCACAAACCGTCAAATTCAGCTATCCTCTCCCCTGGTCCCAGGGCCCGAAGATTTCAGAACAACTACGGAGCTACACTATCCGCAAACACGGATTGGGAGAGTACAACTTAATCCGCATAGATACCGTAGGGCCGAAGTGGAAACAGTTCCCACCCTCCCTTCCGGGCACTATGAATACCAGGTCATACCGTTAATCCAACAGTCCTTCCGTCTTCAGAACCTCATGAATCAAATCTCAGAAAAACCATCCAGTTCAGTATTGTTACTTCATATACCTCATTTACTCCAACACCATCAAGAACCCCATCCACCCATGTCATACTGTACTTCAAAAACTCCGGAACACCCATCTGTACCCTAGTTAGAAAAATGTGAGTTCCACATCGCCCTACAGTCCATTTCCTGGATACTCTCTGGGCCGACGTGGCGAAGATGGACCAGGGGAAGGTGAAGCCATCACCACACGGGCCCCAACCGTTCCATTAAAGAACTCCAACGCTTCCTGGCTTTCTACAACTTTGGTGAGATTCATCAAGAACTACAGCTTACCAGCCTACTCCTAACCTCTCACTCTCCGAACTGCCTGTCTCTGTCCTGGAACCCCATGGCCACTCGAAGCTTTCCCCACCATCTCAAACAAGCCTTCAAGACCGCCTCCGGATCCTAGCTCATCCTGATCCCAACCGACAGTTCACAGAGTGGGAAGTGGATGCCTATCGACCGGGTCGAGCTGGCATTCTCCCCAGCGGCAGTGGGGGATCCTCCACGCATCTATCCATGTGCCTTCTTTCAAGAAGCTATCCCCGCGGAGCAGAATTACTATATAGGTAATCGTGACACTACTGGCTATCAAGCTGGCTCTGGAAGAGTGGCGCATGCTGGAGGAGCCAAGGTCCCTTTCGGGAGGTGATCACTGACCACCGAACCTGGAAATACCTCCTGAAGCAGAGACTGAATCATCGCTGCCAGATGGGCCTTATTCTTTCACGGCGATTCGACTTTAAACACGTGACGCTATCGCCCTGGCTCCCAGAACAATAGAGCTGATGCTCTATCCCGCCTTCATCAGGCAGACCCAGAACCAGAATCTCCCGAACCAATCCCTCCCTCCAGCCATGATGTAAGTCCCATTCAATGGGATATTAATCGTCTGATTTGAACAAGAAAACCTTCAACACCCTGCTCCCGGGAGGTCCAGAAGGAAACTCTTCGTCCCTCCTCAACATCGGATTACCCTTCTGGACTTAGCTCATCCTCTCCGGGATCTGGACATCAGGCAGAGGCGGACCTCTCGCTCCTGCAACAACGTTCTGTGGCCCTCGATGAGTCAGGATACCTCCAGTTACCTCAAGGGGATGCTCAGTCTGCGCCATAGCGAACACCCCTAGGAGACTCCCGGAAGGTAAACTGGTGCCTCTGCCCATTCCTGAACGTCCATGGACCCATATAGGTGTGGATTTCATGACTGACCTCCCCCTGTCTCAAGGCAATACTTTGTGTGCTGGTAGTCGTCGACAGGTTTTCGAAATCATGCAAACTCATCCTTCCTCAAAGGACTTCCCACAGCGTTTGAAGCGGCAGAGGCACTATTCCACAATGGTGTTCCGTCACTTTGGCATTCCAGAGGACATCATCTCCGACAGGGGTCCCCACCATCTCCAAGTCGGGGCCCGGTTTTTTCTTCCGCTTTTTGGGAGTATCCGCAGCCTCTCTTCAGGATCCCATCCAAAACCCAAACGCCAACTGAGCAAAGATACAAGAGATCGGGGGGTTCCTGAGGGCCTACTCCCAAACCGGGGAATAAAGGACGGTTGGAGCCAGTACCTACCCTGGCCGAATATGAAACAGAACTCCCCCCAAAACATCTCCCACCGGGCTCCCCCCCTTTCCAATGTGTCCTCGGATCCCCCACCTCCACTCTTCCCAGGGTCGGGTGGCCCTCGGAGGCCCCGCGGTAGATCCCCTGGTTCCGACAGAGCGAGAGGGTCTGGGCTCGCTCCGGGTACAACCCAGCGGGCATTCGGAGGCATAAGGGCAAGCGGACGCCGTCGAGGACCTAACGCCACAAAAACCAACCTGGACAGCTGGTCTGGCTCTCGACGGGGGAAACATCCGCCCCCGCTGCCCTCCCCGAAAGCTGGTCCCCTACATGGGGGCCCTTAAAGACCCCCCCGGGCAACGGGAAAAAAAAAAAAAACGAAGTGACCTATGACTCCATTTACCAGCACAGACGTATCTCACCTTCTTTCCCATGTTTCACTCCTAAAACCATTCACTAAACCCCTTTGGGCTCCTCCTCCACAGAACCGGTGATGATGCGTACCTCCCCTCCCCATCGAAGAAGACAACGCATTTTCCCCGGGTGAGAGCTCTCCTCGACCCGACGACGTGGCCTTTCAACTGATTCCCTTGTGGACGGGGAAACTAGGGCCCCGGGAGGAGCGTGCTGGGGTAAATCGTAACCAAAAAATCCGGGAAACCCCGGCCTTCTCACCCGATTTTAAACCGAGACCATCCGACCGCCCGCTCCCCGTGGCCGTGGTGACCCCGTGTCCTCAAGTCCCAGCCCCCGGAGCCCCCGTGGGGGGGGGGGTACTGTCACAGCCACACCATCTACACTCCCGAATGACAATTCCGCCACGCCCACTCGTTCCCAATCACCACATTCTGAACACCTGTGCATCATCACCATGCCAAAATTAAAGCCCCCCAGTCACCATAAATCATTGCCCGGGTTTCCTTGCACCGATCTCTACCAACTTACCTGAACGCCTTCGTGGGATTACCTGAACTGTTGACCCCTCTTCATCCTCCTCTTTCTACCTGTTTCCCCAAATTTTTCTTCAGGGATTCACCACTGAAATCACCATCACCCAAAAGAAAATTGTATTACCACTGTGTTGTCTACGTGTCAAGATTCACCTGTGTCTGAAACCTCTGAATAACATTAAACACTTTTGCACTGAATCCTCTGTGCCTCGTCTGTGTCTGACATATATAAAAATTGTAGATATAAATTTTATAACTGTGAGAAAAATTTGTATTCTTTTAGTAGCGCTATTTGCACGGTGTAAATAGCATATTTTTTTTAAAGCGATAGATGCAAGATGGATTCTCCTTTCCACTAATGAAATAGCAGTATTTTTTTAACGATGTGCCATTTACCCCTAAATTGCAATAGCTATAGTTTAATATTTACACTATTTTAAAATAGAAAGTTTTTATGGGGCAAAAAGCAAAAATATACAAAAATTATCTCACTCATATTTGTAGTACATTTTAAAACCTGAAACAATAATAACTTAGTGACAGTAAACCATCTTTTAATTCAAAATTTTAATGGATGCCACCTTAACGGGGACAAAAAACCCCTCCCTCACCTACCCAAACCCTACCCAATATTTATTTTCAATTTTTTAATTATTTCCAATTTTTTTGAAAAAAAATGCCTTTCCGAAAAGTATAGTTTTGGAAAAGGATAAAAATTTTGGCAGAAGCCGGATGCAACTGGGTTTCATTGCATCAAAAAGCACACACTTTAACTACAAATCCACTAAACTGATACTGATTTAGCATTGTTTATCAGTTTTAAACTACCAAATCACATGTTGGTGGGCGATAGTGAAATTCTCGGACAACAAGGCGGGCTTGCACTTATGAAAAATAGACACTGATTTTTTTAACATTATTCAAATGTTTTAACTTATACAAAAAAGACGAGCCCTTTATTATACAACTCTTAACAAAACTGCGAATGAAAACAGTTCCAAGCTAGGTTTGTTAAATAAAATGTTTAAGGGGGGGCCCTAAACCCAAGGTGTATTTGCATGCCATTGTAGATATCTTAAATGTATTTTGACTAGTCAAATTGTTAATTCCAGATACTCCCTTGGCAATTATGCCTAGTCACAAAGCTAAATGCAGATACCCTCTAAATCTAGTTTTTCCTATTCAAAATCTGATTGGATATCCAAAATTTAAAATTGCCTATCTTTAAATGGGTTTGATTTCCCTGGGTAAAAATTCCCCAATTTCAAGATATCTATGTAATTTGACTACCCATAAATAATTGCAGATATCTAAAAATGTATTTTGGATATCTTTAAAAAGGGGAAAATTAAAAGATATCTTAAATTGTATTTTGACTAGTCAAATCATATTTAAAGATATCTTGAATTGGGATTACGACTGTCAAACTCATTTGAAGATATCTCTCCTGATTATCCTAGCCCAAATTGAAATTTTGAGATATCTCAATTAGAATTTGACTAGGCAAATCATATTTAAAGATATCTTAAAATTGGAATTACGACTAGTCAAAACTCGTTGAAGATTTTCTGAAAATTTTTTTTAATGGAAGTTAATGGAAGATCATGCTAGTGTAATAGCATTAAGATATTGTGATGTGTATTATGATAGTCATAATCACATTGTAGTATCTTAATTCCAATTACACGAGTCTAATTGCAATAAAGTTTATCTAAATTTACAATTGTGACTATCCAAATTTTATGTTATGGATATCAAAACAAATTTTTAAATTTTAAAACGGCTGCCATAGTGAGTTTGCACACGGCTTGTTTCTCACCCTCTCGCTAGAGGGGAAATGCGTTTTTTTGGCCATATCTTATATCTTGATTCCCCGATAACCAGCAACAATGGAAGTGAAACGGGGCCAGAGCCCGAAAAAATAATTTAAATAAAAGATAAAACCAAGATGAAGATCAAACAATGAAAAACCTTTAATTTAATTAATTAATTAACTGTTAATCGTGTTAGTTCTACTTCATTAACTTTTTTTTAAAAAAAGATTTTTTACAAAATTATCCAAAGCTTATCAAATGAAAATAAAGCAATTTTTTCAAAACAGATCATTATACATAAAGATTGAAAACAGAATGATTCTTTTTAAAAAGACTAAATTTAAAGTTTCCCCTCAGTGAAATTTGACTTCTTGATGTTATTTTTATGTCGTCGTGTGATGCCCAACCAAGTTTTCTAGTTTACAACCTCTTC
>NC_056596.1:20282052-20414794 GCF_018340385.1 Cyprinus carpio | reverse complement strand
ATTATTACAATAATAGATGGGTGAAAGAGTTCATTAACCTCTTTAACGTTAAAAATGAGGACAACAGCACTTAACACTATTTGAGGCACACAAGGGTTTTTCTTCATAAAAGCAAGCCAACCAAAGAAAATTATTTGGTTTCAGGAACACACTAATCCTAACAGCCTATGCTTCACAAGATAAATATAACAACGGTTGTTCTATTACACATAGCCAGCACTTCCAGCCTGTTTTAGCACACGTGTATATCGTATTATTCTTGATTATAATCGTCTAGTCTAAATATGTTTTTTATTATTTATTTTGTTTTTGTTTTTACAAAGGGGGGGTTCAATTTGGAACACGTTTAACTAATACCTCATTCACGCGCTGTAGACCTTCGGTCAGGGAACTACAATACCCAGCATACACCCCAGACTTCAAACATGGCCGTCGTGGATCCATATCCCAAATTACTCATACCGTAAATGGCTGTGCTCTAAATCATTGGTCTTCTGATTAAACACATGCTCAGATAACCTATATAAAAAGACGCACATTCCACACTTTTTGTAGTGTATACGCTCCTTCTATGTTGTGATGTTACAAACCCATTTTTGTGATCCGTTTTAGTGATGCAAAGTCCGATACACTTCTGCAAAATGAATCATTTGGACAGTTCGGTTCAATGAACCGATTCAATGAACCGATTCATAGGCTCCTTAAGTCATCTCGCAGTTATGTCAGTACACATTTTTTCTTCTAACCAACTCAGTGTCATTTTATATCAGTGAATCATTTAAATAAAGTTAACTGTGTGAACACATATTGGTGGTCATTGTCTTTTGTTCATTTAAGTTAATGATGTTTGTGGTCACAGTTTTATGCACCGATCCTTTGTTGTTTGTTTTAGCTAAATATCAGTTTTTAGTCGGTTACAAAAGTGTCAGGGTATTAAGTTTATTTGTATTTTTAACTAATTACGATAGAGTTACAGGTTTCGGGTATTTGGGTGCGTGCAAGCGGTGAAAACTTAAATGTGACAGACGAGTGTGTTAGCTGCTCAAACAGTCCACCGCATCATCTTTTAATAAAATATACCATCGAAAGACACTAAGACAAATTATGTAAGTGTTCATTAAGATGCTGAAATGAAAATAAGCGTACAAATATTCATAATTCCATAAGTAGCCTACAATATACCCTAACAACACAATAGACCTGCTAAGTACACCTTAATTGCTAGAGTTGTGAGATATAAACCACAATGTTTTTCATAGCGTTACACTTTGAAACCAGAACGGTATGTTTCCATAACTTTTGTTAGCTCTTCCTGTTTGAATTTTTTTACCACAATTTCACCATTCTTATCTTATTTTCCCAGCTAATTGTAATTGTTTGGTCTTGCGCTTAGGGCCTTATACGTTTTGTTTCCTAGTTTTTGCTGTCACGTTAGTGGGCCTCTTTGTTCATACAAGTCAATATTTCTGTGAATTTGGTTATTAAAATATTGCTTTAAACCACGTGTTCATTCGAGACGTTTACTTAACATCATTATATTATCCTAATTTATATCAGATATAAGATACAAGATCGTTTCTTATTAATTATTATTAAATTGTTAACAAACAAACAAAAAAGTTTCTGAACTCAGAGAACAGAATAATGAGTGACGTGGATCAATCTTTTATTTCAACACTATATTGTTGAATATACATGCATACATCGAAGTAGTGAAGAAATTGATAAAATTTGCCGTTAAAAACAAACACTACTTATGCCATTACAGACAATCTAGCAAGAATAGAAAGTCTCTGCAGATTAACATGTTTTGCTCCAATATAAAATCAATCAACGATGCAACAATTTCACAGGTCATAGAATCATAATTTTTTGGAACCCAACAGCACACATTGATCTGTTACAGATGTACACAGATAGAGAACGTCATTAATGTCCATCTCATCTTCACATTCAGACAATCACTTCCAGAATTTTTCGTGTAGTGACATGCACAGGGTCTCCCCCCATTACAAACATGCTCGTCAAATCAGGCCATGTATATTTCAGGCTTCTTACACGTTTTATTTGGTTACTGAGATTTTTTTCCTGTTTCCTATCGGCCGTATAATCGTGATTTGGGTCGCATTTCGCCGTGATGATCTTATGCATCAGACCGATCATTTGTCCTCTGTAGTGTAGTTTAAAAACAGGGTCAATAATGTCTTTTTTAAAACAGGTTTTTCCCGCGGCGCACTCCATTTCTTCGACCTCAGCAGCGCCACTCCATTTACCCTCCATGGTGCGTTTGTGCTGCGTCAGAAGAATTTTTCAGAATTCGATTCTTTCCAAGACATAAATTTTGTCCCCTAATCAATATAGAATGTTGTCGCCATTACCTAGAATGCGGATGTACTGTTTTAATCCACGACGGTCCAGTGGAATTTCTGTTTCAATTTCCGGTTTATTGATTTATTGTATTGTTTATTGTTCGCAGCGCAGCAACTGTAGCGCTTATCAGCCGGACGTTGTTGGTTTTAGCTATGGGACCTACACTCACCCCTTGTATGGTGTACAGGGGCGGGGGGGCTGTCATCAGGAAGTCATAAACATAGGTCACGCCTAAGATATGTTTCACTCAAGTCAGTCGTGATGTTTTGGTTTATGATTAAAAGGTTGGATAATAATTAATAACAAATGATCTTGTATCTTATATCTGATATAAACTAGGATAATATAATGATGTTAAGTAAACGTCTCGAATGAAGACGAGGTTTAAAGCAATATTTTAATAACCAAATTCACAGAAATATTGACTTGTATGAACAAAGAGGCCCCGCTGACGTGACAGCAAAAACTAGGAAACAAAACGTATAAGGCCCTAAGCGCAAGACCAAACAATTACAATTAGCTGGGAAAATAAGATAAGAATGGTGAAACTGCGGTAAACAAATTCAAACAGAAAGAGCTAACAAAGTTATGGAAACATACCGTTCTGGTTTCAAAGTGTAACGCTATGAAAAACATTGCAGTTTATATCTCACAACTCTAGCAATTTAGTTGTACTTAGCGGGTATATTGTAGGCTACTTATGGAATTATGAATATTTGTACGCTTATTTTAATTTCAGCATCTTAATGAACACTTACATAATTTATCAAAATATCACAAGATATAATATATTAAAAAAAGATCATGCGGTGGACTGTTTGAGCAGCTAACACACTCGTCTGTCACATTTAAGTTTTCACCGCTTGCACGCACCCAAATACCCGAAACCTGTAACTCTATCGTAATTAGTTAAAAATACAAATAAACTTAATACCTGACACTTTTGTAACTGACTAAAAACTGATATTTAAGCTAAACAAACAACAAAGGATCGGTGCATAAAACTGTGACCACAAACATCATTAACTTAAATGAACAAAAGACAATGACCACCAATATGTGTTCACACAGTTAACTTTATTTAAATGATTCACTGATATAAAAATGACACTGAGTTGTTAGAAGAAAAAATGTGTACTGACATAACTGCGAGATGACTTAAGGAGCCTATGAATCAGTTCATTGAATCGGTTCATTGAACCGAACTGTCCAAATGATTCATTTTGCAGAAGTGAATCGGACTTTGCATCACTAAAACGTATCACAAAAATGGGTTTGTAACATCACAACATAGAAGGAGCGTATACACTACAAAAAGTGTGGAATGTGCGTCTTTTTATATAGGTTATCTGAGCATGCGTTTAATCAGAAGACCAATGATTTAGAGCACAGCCATTTACGGTATGAGTAATTTGGGTTATGGATCCACGACGGCCATGTTTGAAGTCTGGGGTGTATGCTGGGTATTGTAGTTCCCTGACCTGAAGGTCTACAGCGCTTGAATGAGGTATTAGTTAAACGTGTTCAGTTGAACCCCCTGACTAGATGATTATATTCAAGAATAATACGATATCATATTTAGACTAGATGATTATATTCAAGAATAATACGATATACATGTGCTAAAACAGGCTTGAAGTGCTGGCTATGTTGTAATAGAACAACCGTTGTTATGTTATCTTGTGAAGCATTAGGCGTTAGGATTCGTGTGATCCTGAAACCAAATAATTTTCTTTGGTCTGGCTTGTTTTATGAGAAAACCCTTGTTTGCCAAACTAGTGTTAAGTGCTGTTGTCCTCATTTTTAACGTTAAAGAGGTTAATGAACTCTTTCACCATCTATTATTGTAATAATGCATAAACAGTGTTAGGGAGCAACTAGTTACATATAGCTAAATTATGTAATTTGATTACAAAATAAATGTAACTGTAATCAGTTACAGTTACTGAGAAAAAAAAATATAATTAAATCGCAGTTAATTATGAAAGTGTTAACGATTACAGAGGGGTTACGTCTGAATATTTTTCACACACATGCAGATTTAATTGATATATTTCATAAACTGCATTGACTGCTCTAAAATATGTGACACAGATGTTTCAGGAGTTAAGGACACATGCTTATTTCCTATTTGGGTGATGTATATTTATTTATTAAGTTGAACTGTTTTACCAACCCGTTGTTAGATGCCGGGGGCTTTCCCCGTCATAGCTATGCAAAAACTTGATTTCAAAACAGTATCATAGCTATTAAACTATCTTGTTGTGTTTTTAAATATGTATTTAATCTCAGAACAATCTCCGAGCAAATCTGATTTAGTGGTGGTTGTGCTTTAAAATGAAATTATCACAATCCTAATTTAAGTGATGAAGGATTTTAAAAGTCTGACAGTCATTAGTTGTTGAGTCCTAGTGTAATGTTAACCCTGGCCGGTTTACATGTTATAAAAGATTAACGGTTGAAAACATTACATATTTAGAAAAGTCTTAAAACATGTAATCAAATGTAATCAGTTACATTACTTTTTTAAAGAAATTGAAAGAGTTACACTACCTTTTAGATTTTAAATAGGGTAATTTGTAATCTATAACCTTCCCAAAACTGTGCGTAAAATAATTCCATCAGGGTCTCAGCTACAGCTAAATGTTAAAACAGAACTTAAGGACCTTGTTGGCAGTTTGTGAGGAGTGTCTGTGAAAACTGCGTGGTGCATGAGAGTGTTTGAAAGAAAAACGTTTTAGCTTAAATATGTGATTTTACTACAAACTATAAGCATTCTAACTATGAAACATAACACTATGTTTTTATTAATCTATTTATTTTATTTTATTTTAATTTCCAACAAAACCGATTGTTCGCATTTAAAAGTCATAAGAATGTTTATTGTGTTTTGAAAAGATAGTAAGATATGATATATCAATTAAGTCTTTTTTATATAATTGATTAACATCAAGCACAATGCATTTATGAGGTTATGTGTTTCTTCTGCTTCATGTACTCATCGGTCACTGTATACATATTCAAGAGAAATGCATAAACTCAATTGTTTTAAACAATCTAAAGCATTTAGTCTGTCATTAAAAACATCTTAAAGAGAAAAGTCTTTTCAAGCATCTATTTTCACTTGTCTCAGGACTCTTACTAAAAACACTTGAGTGCGGACATGAATCCGACATGAAAGCTAAAAAGAATACTTTTTTTAAACTATTTTAAACAGCATGGTTAACAACGCCAATTGTAAAGTGAGAAAGAAAGTCTAATCTGTTGTAAAAGTTCTGTGAGACATTTGTAGCAACTTGTATAAGAAGCACTTTTGGTTTCAAAGAAAACTTATGACAACACATTTTCAATCTAATATAGGTCTTTTTGTGTTTGTGACCTAGTTTGTTTGTTTGTATATTTATGTACTTGTTTGAGTTTGGAGTGTATATTTGTGTTTGTCTGCTTGCATGTTCATGTTTTCTGTATGTTTGCATTTGTATGTTTACGTTTGCTGTTTACGTTTGTATGCTTGTTTGTACAGTATGTTTATGTTTGTATGTTGTGTTTGTGGCCCTAGTTTGTTTGTTTTGTATGTTTGTGTACTTATTTGAGTTTGGAGGTTTGTATTGTATGTTTGTTTGTAAGTTTTAGTTTGTATGTTTGTTTGTACAGTATGTTTGCATTTGTATGTTTGTGTTTGTTGTTTATGTTTTGTATGCTTGTTTGTAATTTTTGTTTGTATGTTTGCATTTGTATGTTTGTGTTTGTGGTTTACATTTGTATGCTTGTTTGTACAGTATGTTTGTGTTTTTGTGTATGTGTTTGTGTGAGTGTTTGTTTCTGCGTGTATGTTTGTGTTTGTGACCTAGTTTGTTTGTTTGTATATTTATGTACTTGTTTGAGTCTGGGGTATATTTGTGTTTGTTTGCTTGCATGTTCATGTTTTCTGTATGTTTGCATTTGTATGTTTGTGTTTGTAGTTTACGTTTGTATGCCTGTTAATGTAATTTTTAGGTTTGTATGTTTGTATGTTTGGGTGTGCTGTTTACGTTTGTATGCTTATTTGTACAGTATGTTTGTGTTTTTGTGTATGTGTTTGTGTAAGTGTTTGTTTTTGCATGTATGTTTGTGTTTGTGACCTAGTTTGTTTTTGTATGTTTGTGTACTTGTTTGAGTTTGGGGGTGTATATTTGTGTTTGTTTGTAATTTTAGTTTGTATCTTTGTATGTTTGCAATTGTATGCTTGTGTTTGTGGTTTACGTTTGTATGTTTTGTATGTTTGTTTGTGTACTTGTTTGAGTTTGGAGTGTATATTTGTGTTTGTTTGTTTGTAAGTTTTAGTTTGTATGTTTGTTTGTACAGTATGTTTGCAATTGTATGTTTGTGTTTGCTGTTTACGTTTGTATGCTTGTTTGTAATTTTTAGTTTGTATGTTTGCATTTGTATGCTTGTGTTTTGTGGTTTATGTTTGTATGTGTGTTTATACAGTATGTTTATGTTTGTATGTTTGTGTTTGTGACCTAGTTTGTTTGTTTGTATATTTGTGTACTTGTTTGAGTTTGGGTGTATATTTGTGTTTGATTGTAAGTTTTAGTCGGTATGTTTGTGTTTGTTTGTGTGCATGTTCATGTTTTCTGTATGTTTACGTTTGTTTGTGTGTGTGTGTGTGTGTGTGTGTGTTTGTGATTGTGATTGTATGCTTGTGTTTGTGTACTTGTTTGCATTCTCAGTACGATTATGTTGAGGTTGAAAGATCTACGGGTTAATAAAAATTATAAATGTAACTTATAAATGTAGCTAAAATAAACTAAATAAACAACATTTTCCTATATACCATAGTCTGTCTTGTTAAAACAATCATAAAACCAAAATCCTTACGACCAATAAATTAACTTTCAGCTAACCTCACGCTCACAGGTCTACCTCATAAAGTTTAAATTGTCACCCTTTGATCACTGAACACACAATGTCAAGCTTTAGCCGACCCTCAGCACCACCATTTACAGTGCCAGACCCCCTCAAAACTAATTAGTTTACAATTGAGTTGCAAACCCCTGAAAACCTTTAGAGGTTTTACAATCTTTTTAAAAATACCTTTCGCTGATATGGCCGCGCCAGTAATCACACAGTCCCCAGACGCGTTTCGATGCACTACTTGAGATGAAATACTTAGCCTTTCGTGTAATGTTGTAAAAGTTTAGACATTCTACGTCTATTTCAACTGATAACAAGTCTTATGGCAAGAAAATCCCATCTTGATTTTACCACATTCATTCCTGTTTAATATTTGTATGCATATACAGGTTTTAACTGATATAGCAATGTGTAATGTTGTAAAAGTTTAGACATTCTACATCTATTTCAACTGATAACAAGTCTTATGGCAAGAAAATCAAAGACTTTCCAAAACATTTCATTCCAGTTAGCTTTTTGTATGTCTATACGCAAGTTTTAACTGATATAGCAATGCCAGAAGTTAATATTGACAAAATAAAAGACATATTAAAGTATTTAGGCTAATAAAGTAAGTGTGAGTGGCTTATTAAAATAAAAGAAAACAACACTTTTTTTTCCAACTTTTGTTAAGACGAAAAAAATAAAAATCGTATAGGTTAACCTAATTTTAAAAGTAAAAACATTGGTCTAATGTTAAAAACAGGTAGAATGTTTTCATCAATTATGAACTGATGTCTATTTAATTAAAAACGTTACTTTGTTTAATTCTTTAACATACATTTAAATCTATCTTTTTGGCCTGCGTTATTAGGGAGGTGTTAGGGGGACTGTTAGTGGGTGTTTTTTTTTTTTTCAATGCTTTGAACATTAACACAGAAAGACATACATTACTGGTAGATTTACAAATACTGACTGACATTACACTCAATTTTCGTTCACACTCTGTACATCATAAAACAAAATAAATGTAAAATAAATAAATAAACAACACTGAAGAAAAAATAAAATAAATATAAAGAAAAAGTAGGGGAGTAACAGATTTTCACATTAAGAAACCAAAGCCCTCAAATGAAGTATACAAAAATCTTGTTTTGGGACTTTCATTCCTTTTAACGTCTCCAAATACATTACAAATTCCTCTTTAAACAACACTAATCATGGGGGAGTTTTGAAAAACTTACATTTATGAATGTAAAATTTAATTCCAGAAGTTAATATTGACAAAATAAAAGACATATTAAAGGATTTAGTCTAGATTTAGACTAGACTTAGATTAGTGTGAGTGGTTAATTAAAATAAAAACAAACACTTTTTTTCCAACAAGAACTTTTGTTTAGACGAAAAATCGTATAGACTAACCTCATTTTAAAGTAAAAAACATTGGTCTAATGTTTAAACAGGTAGAACGTTTTCACCAATTAAGAAATGGTGTATATTTATTAAAAACGTTACTTTAATTCTTTTAACATATATTTACATTTATTTTGCGCGTGGTGTCTTCTCTATCGTTAGAGGGGCAGGACTGTAGGCGTGGCTTGACCCATGCTCTCCTGAGCGCATTCTGAGTTTGACAGCGGCGCGTGAGGTCGATCCACCGGAGACATCATAAGCTCTGCTGTGTGGTGTTATTTCTTTTGTTTAACTCTCCGTCAGTAACAAAGTCTCGATTTTTAAAATTGTATTTAGTGGTAGAGTACAACATAGTTTTGACAAGTATCTTGTGCTGGTGTTTTAACGACTGCGTCTGATGCGTTTTCTTTTAGATCAGTGTAAATACATACCTCTTTTTTCTTTTGTTTTAACTTTTCACCAGGCGTGACAAAACGCTAACTTTCCTGATTTGTAACATTGAAAAACTACCGTTTGCTTTACGTTCGCTTCTTTTTTGTTTTAGTTTGAGGTAAGATACAAATGCTATAAAACTCTGTAACCTAGTTTTCTTTTCTTTTCTAACTGCTAACAAACTCTAACACCTCTTTAAATTGTAATGTTACAAGCTTTGACTCTAACATATTGTTTAACGCACGTATCTGATGCTTTTTTGTTTGTTTGTTTTAGATAAATAACCAGTAACCTAGTTTTCTTTTCTAACTCGTAACAAACTCTAAATAGTTTTTAAATTGTAATGTTACAAGCTTTGACTCTCACATATTGTTTAACGCACATATCTGATGCTTTTTTGTTTGTTTGGTTGGTTGTTTTAGATAAATAACCACTAATCTAGTTTTCTTTTCTAACTCCTAAAAAACTCTAACACCTTTTTAAATTGTAATGTTACAAACTTTGACTCACGTGTTGTTTATTTTAGATAGATAGATAATCAGTAACCTAGTTTTCTTTTTTATTTAATTTGTAACAAACTTTAACACCTTTTTAAATTGTTTTAACAACTCTTAAATACCTTGAACCTTTTTTTACTCTTTTTCTGGGGACAAAAAATGATCATTACACTGTTTCTATTTCGTCTATGTTTATAACCATTTTCTTGAAATGCATTGTGTATGTAAACCTTAATAAAAACTTCCCTTATACCATTTTCACGTTTTCACATTTTAAAGTTTAAAGCACATAGTTTTGAACAGTTTTTAATGGCCCCACACACAAAAACACTTTTCCCTCCCCGCCAAATTCCATTTAGGTTCATAAAAAGGTCACACACGGGGGCTGTACAGGGAGGGGAGGGGTGGGGGTCCAAACAGGTGTACAAAACAGATGTCTTTTATGACCCTCACCAATCAAATTTTTGGACACAAGCCACCCTATATTCTCTCTGACGGCTTCTTCGGGACTGGAATGATGGTGGTAGCTTTGAAGCATGTGGGAACAATAGCCTGACTAAGCAAGATGTTGAAAATGTCTGTGACGACATCAGTGAGTTCTGTTGCAGTCTCTCAGTACACGCCCAGGAATGTTGTCAGGACCCGGAGCTTTGCATGCGTTGATCCTAACGTTGACAGTATGCTACAGATCACCCGAGGAACAGTTCCACTCATTCTCTACTATAGGAGAGGAAGAATTGTATACACTTTTTAAATCATCTAAACCAACAACATGTATGTTAGACCCTATTCCATCTAAGTTTCAAAAGGAGGTGCTTCTAGAAATCATAGATCCTCTTCTGACTATTATTAATCCGTCATTGTTATTAGGATATGTCCCCAAAACCTCCAAACTGGCTGTTATTAAGCCTCTCTGGAATAACCTACCTAACATTGTTCGGGAGGCAGACACACTCTGTCATTTTAAATATAGATTAAAGAATCTCTTTAACCTGGTTTATACACAACACACTAACACATTACTATTATTCAAATCCGTTAAAGGACTTTTAGGCTGCATTAATTAGGTAAACTGAACCTGGGAAAACTTCCAATTACAAGTCAAGTCAAGTCATCTTTATTTATATAGGGCTTTAAACAAAAAAGATTGCGTCAAAGCAACTGAACAACATTAATTAGGAAAACAGTGTAAATAATGCAAAATGACAGTTAAAGGCAGTTCATCATTGAATTCAGTGATGTCATCATGCAGCTCAGTTCAGTTTAAATAGTATCTGTGCAATAATTTGCAATCAAGTCAACGATATCACTGTGAATGAAGTGTCACCAACTAAAGCAAGCCAGAGGCGACAGCGGCAAGGAACCAAAACTCCATCAGTGACAGATTGGAGAAAAAAAACCTTGGGAGAAACCAGGCTCAGTCGGGGGACCAGTTCTCCTCTGGCCAGACGAAACCAGCAGTTCAATTCCAGGCTGCAGCAAAGTCAGATTGTTCAGAAGAATCATCTGTTTCCTGTGGTCTTGTCCCGGTGGTCGTCTGACACACAATGTACTTGCTACATCATTAGAAGAATGGCATCTACGCTCATATTAGTCTGTTTCTCTCTTATTCCGAGGTCACCGTAGCCACCAGATCCAGTCTGTATCCAAGTCAGAGGGTCACTGCAGTCACCCGGATCCAGTACGTATCCAGACCAGATGGTGGATCAGCACCTAGAGAGGACCTCTACAGCCCTGAAAGACAGCGGAGACCAGGACTAGAGCCCCAGAGACAGATCCCCTGTAAAGACCTTGTCTCAGACGACCACCAGGACAAGACCACAGGAAACAGATGATTCTTCTGCACAATCTGACTTTGCTGCAGCCTGGAATTGAACTGCTGGTTTCGTCTGGTCAGAGGAGAACTGGCTCCCCGACTGAGCCTGGTTTCTCCCAAGGTTTTTTCTCCATTTTGTCACCGATGGAGTTTTGGTTCCTTGCCGCTGTCGCCTCTGGCTTGCTTAGTTGGGGACACTTCATTTACAGCGATATTGTTGACTTGATTGCACAGATACTATTTAAACTGAACTGAGCTGGATGATGACATCACTGAATTCAATGATGAACTGCCTTTAACTGAAAATTGAGTGTTGTCCTTTTGCATTAACACACTATTTTCCTATTTTGACACTGTAAAGCTGCTTTGAAACAATCTGTATTGTTAAAAGAGCTATATAAATAAAGGTGACTTGACTTGATTTCTGAAATTAGTAAGGGTGCTCTAGTCTTAATGCACATTTTCACATATTTTGTCACATATGGTTATCACTATGTAAATCACTGCTACTTCAAGAGCGAATCCCGCAAAAATATGCAGACGTCATTCCCGAAACTTTGCAACGTGTGAGGCTGAAAAACAAACTTTGACATTTTAAAAGGATTATAAACTAGAAAGCTTGAAAAGAGTAACCATGATTCCTCCTGCTGGAATCTGCACATCTGACTGTATTAGTATTTGTAGTTTTATCTTTCGCTTTGACTTTCTTTGAAATGGATACTGACACTTAATTTCTACAGTATTTTGTAGCTTCTACAACAGATCGAACACTCATTTCTTAAATGAATTTTTTTCAATAGAGACGTCCATATTTCAACAAAAATATTAAATCTCACACTCTTTCACATAGATGAGACAGTAAGCCTCTGTTTGTAGTTTCATTTGGAAAATCATGTATGAGTGAGACCCATTTTGCTCTGTTATTCATCACACACTTTTAGTTAAGGTTGGGTTACTAATGCGAAATGTTCGAAAATGTTTAATCTAGACCGAATGCTGGAAACATACAGATGATAAGGAAGAGGATGTGAAGGTAAGACTAAAGCGAGAAACACACAGCAGACATGTTTGTTTGGTCTCTATAAAGTTTAATTGAAGACTGAGTTGAATGAAGCAGGTAATAACTGACAGGTTAGTCTTATCTACACAATCTAGTTAAAGAGTGTGACCTGTCGTTGAACTGAACCAATGAGTATGACAATCAGTCCATTCAATCCCATCATGCATCTGGCCTCTGAATAACTGCAGGCCGCTAAAGCTCAAGGCATCCATGCATTTGGCAAAACTCTCTCACGCAGACGAACATAAGGAGCAAAAGCACTTAGTGGAGGTTTAAATGAGGAGAAACTTCAGCTCAAACACATCAAATCACATGAATTCACTGCTCCGCTTCATTACAAACAATCTGATACTGATGTTTAAGAAAGAGTTTCTCAAAGACGAGCCAAACCTTCAAATCCTGATCAATAAAACAAAATATACAGATCACCAGATGAATGGCAAATCATATTATCTGTTTATAAAGGAGCATGTGACGTACAGACGCATGAGTTAACAGACTGTAAACTCATATATTTGAGCAAACACTCCAGTATGAAACTGATTATTTTTGTACCACTAGATGAAACTTTGTGAATATAAACCGACTGAAATGTTCAAGCATCATTTAAAGTTAGCGACTGCAACAAATGTTATTATGAAAATAAAACAACGTTAAATGACGTTCATCACAAATCACCTGGCCAATGACACACAGATCTGAATGATACAGTCAAAACAAAAGTGGTTTTGTGCTCAAGAATCAGTGTGATCATGATTCTGCTTTTGTTATGTGGATATTAACAAACCTAATTAATATTTATGAAACTTTTACCAGGTAACTGAATTTGATGCATTATAACTCAATGTATCTGTGTTCACCAGTGCTGGCTAGATTACTTACAAACTCTAGTCTGTTACTGATTACAAATTACATGACGAAAATTGTAGTCAGTGATGTAATCTAGATTACTCATTTTGCATTACTTTTAAATGAAATCAAATATATAACCATTAACCGACATCTGAGAACATGCAAATAAGTTATTTGAAATATTAACTGTAAATCTCAGGGGGACTTCAAGTAAATATTTTAGGTCAGAGAGGTTAAAAACGAATAAACGTGAAAACAGCAATGACAAGGACAAAGTCTTCCAGGCTTGAAATATTTCTGTCAGCTATACATCGGCAGTGTTTCGTAACTTGTGTAATTATTCATCTCGTAAATGAGAATAACTAAACTATAAATAATGTAATGCCATTGTGTGAATAATTTGTAATCAGGTAATCCATAAAAACTGTAACTGTAATCTGATTACGAGCATTTTACAATGTAATATAATTTGATTTCAAGTACTGCATTTTTGGAAACTGATTACAAGGAATCAGTGACTATCCAGCACTGGTGTTCACTAGGAGGTGTTCAGTGTGAAATCACATTAAATCACACTGTTGCTTCTCTATAACACAAATGCATTTGCAGTATCATCAGATGATCATATTTCATAACATTTCTGAGACTGAAGCTCGTAAACGAACACAAACTCAAACACAAACGTCCATTTTCATTCAGCCGCTGACGTTCCTCACCTGAACCCAAGACAGATTTTAAAATTATATCCTAATTTTAAAAAATCTAAAAATCTTGAATAGATGATTATCTTATAAATTATTTCATATATAATAATCCTCTAAAAGTGAATGGATGCTGAATGGAGTTGAATGTGAATTGTTGGTTTGCTTTGACTGTATCCGTCCACAGAAATAAAAGAAAGCCACTGATCTGACAATGACATAAAGAAAAACGTGAGACGCTGATCTGTCACCAAAACACACAGGAAGTCTCACAGCAGCACTTCCTGTTTCCGCTCCGTCTTGACCAATCAGCGCTCATTAAGAGATCAGATGTTGTAAGGCATATTGAACCGTTCAGACATTAAACACACACTCTGTCCTGAATCTCCAGTCTTCTGTTCTCCAGAGCCGCGTGGACTCTGAATATTGTTGGGTTTCATCCTGTGAGAGTTCAGCTTCATTCAATCAGGATGAAACTACATTCAGAGAATCAAACTCAACAGAACCGTGAGGAGAAGCCAGAAGAAGCCAAGAGATGGAGACGGCAGAATGGCTGCACCTGCACAAACACACACAAACATCACAAAACTCTCTTATTTTACTCACTGACACACTTTTAGTGTTCAAACTTGAACTGAATTAAGCTGGATGATGCACTATTGTCTTCGTATAAAGCACTAAAAAGGTGACTTGACTTTTGTGTTTTTCTCATTACTCTTAATCAAAAGTGATCAAAATTATTAGTTTTGGCCAAACTGTTCAGAAGTTATAGGTAAAAATGTCAATTATTTCTATCTCTTGACCAGTAGGTTGCGCTGTGCTGAAATGGCTCATGGATCCTCAGGTCTTGGCTGTTTTAACATGTACCAAGTTTGGTCTGAATATGATAAAGTGTTGCTGAGTTATAGCCTTACATCCATTTTGGCACATTCTTAGCCAAATTTGTTGATAAAAAATTTGTTGTAGAAAAAGATGTGTTTTTAGCCCTTACAGTTAAGAAATGATTAGCATAAAAATGAGTGCAAATTTGAGCTGTTGGTGGCGCTAGAGAGTTTGAGTTAGAGACTCCAAATTTGTTGTTGTTAATGTTGAGACGGTCCTCTATCTACAGTATGTGCCAAATTTCATAACTTTCCTGAAAGCGGTTCTATGGGTAGCTTGACCCCTAAATACCACATTAAACTGCTTAAGATTTGCCTCATTTGTAGGTTACTTTGAAGCATCTGCAAAATAAATAACTATAAATTTGTCTAGTAGAATATTATGCTTGGAAATCTGTTTTAATTTCTTTTCTAAATTCAGCTATATTTTATTAACTTTATCTCTGTTTTTTATTGTCATGTCATTGTTCATGTTATTTGTGTATCACTGCTGAGAAAAATACAAAAAGGACAATAACATCTAATACAATCTAAATGTAAAGATGATGATTGTCATGTTTCTCAGTTTGATTGAGTTGCATTACTTTTAATTAAACTCTCACCTACTTTTTTGTTGTCTTATATATTTATGTTCCATCAGGATTATGTTCATTCAGAACTGAACCTATAATCTAATCTACATGTAATTATTATGATACTCTTGTGCTTCTCAGTTTGATGGAGTTGCATTACAAACTATCAACTTGTATTTTTATCTTCAATCAGGATTATGTTCATTCACACTAAATCATCTGTGTGTTTTGTGATTAACGGCTCCATCTGCTGGTCATTCAGTTCATGAGATCATCCCTCATCTGCTTCAGGTGACCTAGAATACAGTGTGATTTATTTTTAACAAAAACACATTCAAAATTCAAAAATGCATAAAAACATAATCAAAAATCATAAATTCATATAAAAACAACAATATGTGACCCCTCTAAAAGCATCACCAGAATCTCCTAATGGACTGTAATGTCCTTATGCACTAATGTAAATGTGGTTTTACCTGCGATGCGCACTTGTGCGACAGCTCCGTCTCCTCCCTCGCTGTGTGCGCGCACCTCCACCAGATAATCGCCCTTCTTCATAGGCAGATCGATGGACTGCTTCACTGTGGTGTACAGCATGCCGCTGGGCTGCCCCTCCTGCCTGTACAGGACCTGAGTGACAACAGCACAACATCAAGAGCTGACAGAAACAACAAGATTTACACGTGGGTCACACAATTTGCACAGGATTCAGTGAATCCAGGATTAAAGCAAAACAAAACAAACAAAAAAAATTCCTAAACCACTGACAGAAATTAACTTTCTTATAAAGCCCTGAATGGTTTAGCACCTCAGTATTTGAATGAGCTCTTGTTACATTATAGTCCTCCACGTCCGTTGCATTCTCAAAACTCAGGCGTATACGGCGAAATATACGCAGGACAATGTCGCGCTTTTATATTTTCCTGACTTTAGTCCAGCCACAACTACCAAGAGAAAGAGTTTTAATCCAGTCTTGAAGAGGATGACAGTACTTGGTCTGCAGCCCTTCCTCACATATCCGGTGGTAATTAAACTATGTAACAAAGGAGACCAAACGACTTTACACACTCACCAAATCTCAATAAGAGAACAAACTATACTGTCACAGAAGACATTCTGAAGCGCTACAAAGCAGTGGGAAGGCCATGGCTACAGTCTCCATTTCAGCTCAACAAGATGAGGTCTGTGGTGACCCTAACTGCCCTGAAGAGGACAATAACAAGGTGGCCATGGACACTTGTTAATTTCTTTTTGGAACCTTGCCCCTGTCCTGTACGCTCGTCCACTGACTGGTAAATAATAATGATTTATTTTATTTTATTTATTTTAATTTTTATTTATTATTACTATTTTTCGGGCTAATGGAGAGCAGGTTCGATCTCTAAGCTTTTGGCTCAGTGGGCCTTTTGGGGACATGTCTTGGGTTGAAGTGGAATGGACACCCATCAATATGTGCTTCTTTTGTTTATGCAGACCTACACTCTCGGTAATATGCGGTCTGCTTTGGCTTTTGTACATAGTTGTTTGTTGTTCCCTTTTCTTGTTTTTTTATATGCCATTCAACAGACATCAATACTTTTATTTATTTTGCTTTTCTTTTAAAAAGATTATGCAACTAGGTGGATTGGTATCTATCTAGGATACATACTAACGTCTACACGTCACTGGCAGTATGGTATTGCTTTTGTTTCTCTTCACGTAGACAATCTTGGTATTGCGAGCACACAATGCAGTTTCTGAATATCTTATCATTGAAAGTGAATGGCCTAAATTCTCCTATTAAACGTACCAGGATATTAGAATATTTGCACCATAAATCGATCATTTCCTGTGCCCTGATACAAGAGTCCCATTTAAAACAATGCGAAGTGGCACGTTTTCAAAACAAGTATTACGTAATAAATCTGTCTTAAATCCTGCACTGGATAAATCTCACCCTGACACTACAGCTAACCCATCCTCTAACTTACTGAATAAATTTATCACAGAACTTAATTTAATCGATCTCTGGAGAATCCAGAATACTACATCTAAGGATTCACTTTTTTTTTTCTAATAGACATAAGACTTTCTCTAGGATAGATTACATATTTCTCAGCCCATCTCTAATTTTAATAACTCTTCCATCTCTATATTACCAATTTTATTGTCTGATCACTCTGCAGTGTTATGTAATGTTCACCTTTCCAACATTAAGACCAAGGCCCCTAGATGGCATCTTTACAAGATATATTAATTTCGAGAAACTCCTTTTTATGATCTTTCTGATTGTTTAGTAATGATTTGTTATGTAGACCCTCAGATATTGTGGGAAACGACAAAGTGTGCAATACGAGGATTCTGTATATCTTTTTCTTCTGCTCTTGCCAAAGCGAAAACCCGCCAATTTGCACAATTAGAAAATAAGATCCAATCATTACAAAACTTACTAAAACAAAAACTTTCTGATCAACAAGCTACACGATTGTCCTCCATGATACAGGAATATGACTTACTTTCACAATCAAAGACAGAGTTTATTTTACATAGGACGAGGCAAAAATATTATTTTGAATCGGAGAGACCTACAGGTAGCCACTTAATAGCCCTCAGGCTGAGGGAATGTGAGTCTGAGGCATACATCAGTGCAATAAAATCTTTGGATGACCAGGTAACCACAAATCCTATGTTAATTAACAACATATTAAAAGGGTTTTACACAAATCTGTAAACGATTTTGATGAGTCAGTTTGTAGAGAGTAATTGGATAATTAGAAGTACCTCAGATCACACAGATGGATAAAGACTCTTTGGAGGCCCCTTTAAGTTTGGTGGAGCTCCATGAAGCACTAAAAAGTCTTCAGAAAGGCAAGATGGCCTTAGATGGCCTTCCTCCTGAATTATATTTAGAAATATGGGATGTGGTAAGGACTGTCATGCTTGATTCATTTAATTTTGCAATCATTTATGGTACATATTACAGAGCCCAAAAAACATCTTTGATATCATTGCTTCTTAAAATGGGTAAAGATCCATTAGATTGCTCTAACTACAGACCAGTATCACTCATCCCATGCGATCTAAAAGTTTATGCTAAAACTCTTGCCTCTCCCATGAAGAAAGTAATTCATAGCTTAATCAAAGAGGACCAAACTGGTTTTATTAAGGGGCGTTACGCGTCCGATAATATGCGTCAGCTGTTTCATGTACTCGATTTTTGCAGAAAAAGCCTTTGACAGGCTAGAGTGGAACTATATGTGGGCAGTTCTGCAATGTTTTGGTTTCGGTGAACATTACATTACTATGACTAAGACACTCTACTACTCACCTGAGGCATCAGTCTTAACTGGTAATATTAGCTTAACTTCCCTATCCCGTCATTCATTCCTATTAAAGATTCTATAATCTGTTTGGGTATCACCATATATTAAGAAATTTATAAAATTGCCAGAAACAATTTTAATAACATTTTATTCATCAGAAGTGATACTCAAAGTTGGAATAATCTTAAAATCTCTCTTCAAGGTAAAATCTTCAACCGTCAAAATAAATTTGTTACCTCAGCTTCATTTTCTTTTTTCTATGCTACCGCCCCCAATCCCCCCCCCCTTTCCAGGTTACTTTAAGGAGATCAATTCCATACTTTCCCAGTTTATCTGGAATGGTAAATGACCCAGAACATTGCAGCGTCCTATACTTTCAGGATTGGCTGTAACAAATTTTTCATTATATTTTTTGTCCTTTCATCTTAAGGCTCTTCATATTTGGGTTGATCCTCCGTCTAAAGCTTAATGGAGAGTAATCAAAGCTGATAAGCTTAAACCACATAGGCTCTAACATATTTTATTTGCTGGCACAGGAAATATTTTATTTGCTGGCACTAATAGGATTGTGGCCAATTCTATTAGAATCTGGAAAAGGGTGGAATGCCTGATGGGAGGACCTTTCAAATTTTGTAATACCACACCCTTATGGCACAACATAATTTTTTTATGTGGAAATTGGCCATTTGTCCAGCCCTCTTGGTCTACACTGGACATAAACACTTGCGGTGACTTATATGATAACCAAGGACTCTGGTCATTTCAAGAACTAAGAACTAAGTTTTGTTTACCAGCATCATCATATTTTGTATTTTTTTAAATTACGCTTTTGTCATGATTTGCTACTGTGCGGGAACACAGAGTGAGGAACGAGGAGACTAGGAGTACTAAACCAAGGAATTTATTCATATTGTGGGAATCACACATAGCACAAGGAGTTGACATAAACAATACCGGACCAACACTAACTGAAAGGACTGGGCTAAAGATTAGACACCTGGATTCAATGAAAACAAATGGGGAACACCCTGAATGAAATCAACATAATGACAAAAAATGGGTCAGTAGGAGCAAAACATACACAAAACACAGAACAGAGTCTGACAGCTCTGCTCTCAGGGCCTATGGAGTTCCCTGGGCATCCCCCATTTCCTCTCATCCTATGTGGGATTGGATCGCACCATCCTCTGTACGGCCACCAGTTTCTTTAATATATAGTAAACTTAGTGATCACACTGCAAAGCCTCTTTCTATTAAACATATATGTGAATCATCAGGTTTTGACTTATTGGTCGACTGGGAGAGGGTGTGGTCTAATCTAATCTTAACTTCTAAAAACTTGGCTCATCGTCTTATCCAGTTCAAAGTCATCCATAGAGCATACATAGCTCCTTACAAGAGGTTTAAAATGAAACTGCAATCGACCTTTAACTGTCATATTTGTAACACCGTATCATCAGGTAGTTTTCTCCACATGTTTTGGGAATGTCCAATTGTCAACCTCTGGACACATGTGAATTCTGTTTTATCCTTTTTACTACAAATTGATTACACATCTAATCCATGTTTATGTCTTCTCAACTGCTGTATAAGTTGATTAAAGAAGAGAATGTTGTTTGCTGGTTTTACAGCTGCAAAGAAGAAAATAATACAAAATTGGTTTACTCCGTACATGTATGCAAAAAACACTTTGGATTCACAGCCTCCTTAAAATAGTGACTTGTGAATGTACAACAGCACGAATGAACATAGATGCATGGCAATGTTTTTCTTCCAAAATTTTTTCTATATATTTTTTCAGATTGTTATATTATTGATGTGTCTGTTGCTCCCCCTTCCCTGTTTGTTTTGTTTGAATGAATGTTGTTTTGTTTAATTAAAACAAACAAAAAGTTGATCACAAAAAGAAATAAACTTTCCATTAAGAAGCGATATTTACCCCTTTAAACTGATTTCCAGGGGCATCTTAGAAAAGTTGTGTCATCCTTCTTGTAAATTCTTAAATGTACTCAATAAATGCTGTTTGAATAATAAGACACTACAGGGCTAATACCAATCCAATAAAATTGATATCAACAACATCCACCTTTGCACAGCAGAGGTGGCTTTTAGATGGATTATACAACCTGTTTAATGCAGCTCAGAGATGCCATGAATGCATTTACACTGCAATTACAACAGCATAATGTTAGGAGATCCATGTTTTAAATATAAAATATACTGAACTATGAAATGATACTTCAAAAATGAATCTATAAAAGCCAGTTGGTGGTGGCAAATCACACAGCATCTTTGATTTAAATCATTGAATTAATAAATTCAAACGATTCCTTCACTGCTATTTCTGCCATAAAAAGATATGCTAAAAATACTAAGAGTAGTATATTAATAGAATAAAAACTGCAACCCTTCTTAATTCTTATTTTGTGAATTCTGTAAATTTGACAGTGCCCATTAATCATACTGGAATTTTGGTTACACCACAGATAGACATCTCTCAATCTGCCCTGTCTCTAATGGAGGTTTCCGAATCTAAAGTTGATACATTTCTGAACTCTCTTAAAACCTCCAAGTCTAAAGATATATTTGGATTAGATTCTATCTTTCTTAAAAGGCATGCAGATTTATTTAATGGACCAATAACAAAGTTAATTAATGCCCCTATTAAAGAAGGGAAGTTTCCAAATGACTAGAAGTCAGCCATTGTTGTTCTGGTTTGTAAATCAGAGGACCTGACTGAGGCGGGTAACTACAGGCCTATTAGCATTTTGCCTGTTATTTCCAAAATTGCAGAGAAATGTATTGCTGAACAGTTGTTAACTCATCTTAATAGTAGCCCTTACACACTGCACCCAATACAATTTGGATTTCGAGCCAACCACTCTACCGAGACAGCAAATTGCTTTCTTTTAGAAAATATCAAGTTAAAAATGGACAAAGGAGGTGCTGTTGGGGGCATATTCTTGCCTATAAAGAAGGAATTTGATAGTTCATGAACACTGAATAATTCAGGAATGAAACCCCACCCTGTTGATCAGTGCTGCAGCGATTGGTCAAATAGAGCAAAACAGTCCACAGTGACAATATTGTGTCTAAAATATCTGTCACATAATATTAACTTTATTAACTATTTTATTTATTATATACCAGTGCATAAAGTATAAAAAGTGATCTTAAAAAGAGGACAAATGAGCGTCCGGATCAAGTCAGCGCTGGTAAATTTACCAGCGCTGGTAGTTTCCGACTGCATCAAACCCCAGAGACAGCACTCATTAAGATAATAAATGATATTCGCTTAAATTCTGACTGGCAAAATATCAGTGCTGGTATTTCTAGATCTCAGTGCTGCGTTTGACACTGTCGATCATAACATACTACTAGAGAGACTGGAAAACTGGGTCCGGGCTTTCTGGGATGGTACTCAAATGGTTCAGGTCATATTTAGAAGGGAGAGGTTATTATGTGAGTCTAGGAGAGCAATTCTGGCACCGCTCATCCATGACATGCGGAGTCCCACAAGGCTCAATTCTACCACCGCTCTTGTTTAGCCTGTATATGCTCCCACTAAGTCAGATAATGAGAAAGAACCAAATTGCCTATCACAGCTATGCTGATGATACCCAGGTTTAGACTTTGCCTTATCGCCAAATGACTACAGCCCCATTGACTCCCTCTGCCAATGTATTGATGAAATTAATAGTTGGATATGCCAGAACTTTCTTCAGTTAAACACGGAAAAAAACTGAAGTTATTGCATTTGGAAACAAAGATGAATTTTTTAAGGTGAATGCATACCTTGACTCTAGGGGTCAAACAACTAAAATCAAGTCAGGAATCTTGGTGTTATTCTGGAGACAGACCTTAGTTTCAGTAGTCATGTCAAAGCAGTAACTAAATCAGCATACTATCATCTAAAAAACATTGCAAGAATTAGATGTTTTGTTTCCAGTCAAGACTTAGAGAAACTTGTTCATGTCTTTATCACCAGCAGGGTGGACTATTGTAATGATCTCCTCACCGGCCTTCACAAGAAGACCATTAGACAGCTGCAGCTCATCCAGAACACTGCTGCCAGGATTCTGACTAGAACCAGAAAATCTGAGCATATCACCCCAGTCCTCAGGTCCTTACACTGGCTTCCAGTTATTAGGACTGATTTTAAAGTACTACTACTAATCTATAAAAAACCAAACAACCAACTACGACCAAAATGTATTGCAGATATGTTCACTGAAGATAAACCTAACAGAGAACTCAGATCATTAGGATCTTTAAATTCATTTTAAATAAGTCCATTTTTAAATCATTTCCAATGTTTTAAAATTGCTTGTTTTATGTTTTAAAATTGCTTGTTTTATTTTTGTTATTATTTTTCTTCATGATTATTTTACTTTCTTTTATGTAAAGCACTTTGAATTACCATTGTGTATGAAATGTGCTATATAAATAAACTTGCCTTGCCTTGCCTTGCCTAAATGAACAAGGTATTTCAAAATGGGACTTTTACAATGCAAACCCAGATGGATAGCCACACTAGCAGCAGATTATATCAGAAACACTGTTGTATTTGTAAGGGTCTTAGAGCATTCTGTCCACATTCAACCTCTTGAGTAACCTGAAATCAGCTCCATAAATCAGTTTCCAGTTTTGATTTGGCCTGTAATATTATCACAGAGTTATAAAGGGACTGTTAAAGGTTCATTTGAATGACAGCCGACTCTCTTGCAGAAAATGTATACGAAACTTGACCTGAAATACAAAAATACGATTAAAATCAGACAGAAAACTTGACCTGAAATACAAACAGTTGCATAAAATGAGGCTGAATTTTAAATTTTATAATACGCGGTAAAGCAGACAGAATTTTTTTTTGTATTCAAAACTGATGATGCAATTGTCAAGGGGAACACGTTCATTATTAATTTAGAAAGTGCATGACACAGACATGGTATCCAAAGTGATCTACACCAAAAGAAATAGATTCTACTATAGTATCTGCTTTGAACTGTGGGTGTGTACTGTACTGAATGAAAACATCTCAATGATTTAGATTTTTTTTTTTTTTTACTTTTTTAGTTACAACAGACAAAATCTATGAAATCTTTCTTTCTTTCTTTCTTTCTTTCTTTCTTTCTTTCTTTCTTTCTTTCTTTCAAACACACTTTCTCATTCCCTCATCACTCACACACACGGAGGGTTTTTATGGTGTCTCGTTGCTGTGAATCAGCTGACAGCACTAATTAAGCATCCTTAAGCTCATCGGTGGCTTGAGTTTGACTCATGCAGCAGCAGGGGAGACAGAAAGACAGAAAACCCATCCAAAACCACATGTTTCTGCAGGCTTTGAGTCAATCCTCTAAATCAACATTTAATGAGCTATTTGTATGCATGGTAAATTTGAACTCCATGAATCCAGTAAGACACACACATTCAGAGACACTGAGCAGCAGGTAAACGAAGCATCGTCTCCTGTAAATGCAGTGACTGTGAGTTTTTCTGACCTTATATCCCTCCACCGTCGACTCGTTGGCCAGCGGCTCCACCTGCTCCCAGGCGATGTTGATCGTCGTGCCGCTGTAGTTCATCTTTGTGCCGATGATTTTTGGAGGCCGACTAGGAGCTGAGAAAAACACAATCAGATCAGAAAATAACAGTAACATAAATGCCAATTTTTTATTTTTAATGTCACATTTACTCATTTTTATCCTCACACAGTAAAAATGTATCCTACTCACATTTCACTGCTGGTTATATATGCTCTATATAATTGTGTATGTGACAAATAAAAATCTTGAATCTTGAAAACACCCCAATGTGAAAACCTGTGTTTGGACTCCTTTGGGACTTACGTGCTTTCTTGGTGTAGATTTTGTGGCGCTGGCTGGCGGGTCCGTATCCGGCGCCGTTATACGCCCGCACCTCGATCAGGTAATGTGAGTTGGGCTTCATGTTGTCCAGACGTGTGTGGTTTTCTCGACTGGAAACCAGAGCACGCTGGGCAGACGCCTCGTTCTCCACCGACTCCCTCCAGTACCGGACCTGAGAGAGAACAGCCGCACCAGGACAGAAATTAACATACGGTCACAGTTTTTATTCATATTTAAAAATAGGCTTTATTTTTTACATTTTTAATTTTAATTATATAATATATATATATATATATATATATATATATATATGTATTGTAATTTACTAAAGTTAACATTGCAGTGCAAGTAATGAGAAGTAATGTTTTTTATAGTTTCAGTTTTGGTCTGTATTTAATAGATAATAACCCTGCTGGTAATTTTAGACACCAGGAAATACACCAGTAATTAAACTAAAGAACCTTGAATCCCTCAACCTTACGCAAATGCACATGCAACCATTAAACCACCTCCACATTAATGCACCTGGTATCCTTCAACCGTCTGCAGCTGTACAGGCACCCAGGACACGACGGCTTCAGTGGCCGACAGAGTCCTCGCCTCGATGACGGTGGGAGCTTCCGCAGGAACTGAGATGGAAACACACGTCAGTGAGGTCACTAGTTCACATAGTTTAATTCTGCACATCTGCAGCGGTGCATCACCCACCGTCCTGAGCGGAGTAGATGAAGGCGCTGACGCTGAACGGCCCTTCGCCCTGACTGTTGAAGGCCTTCATCTTCACCTCAAACCTGGTGGACGGCGGGATTTTCGAGTCTTTGTGGACGTACTTTTGTGCCTGAGGATCGGTCACTGTCACCGTCATCCACTCGGGGTCGTTATGAGGCTTGAATGCGATGATGTAGCCAAAATTACTGCCGTAGTAGTACTGCGGCTGGACCGGCTGCAGACGCAAACCACATCAAGACAGCACAGGTGAACAGAGTAAACACTTCCACTAATATAAATCTCCCAGCAGATTCAACACAATACATTCAAATCATACATTTTGCATCACACGTTTTCTGAAATGTTTTGTTTAAATATACAAATGAATCATTTATAATGTGTTTAAGGAATAAAATATTGTATAAATCAGTGTGAATGAAAAATAAAGAAATAGAACTGGAAAATAGACCAAAATTGTAAAACTGACAAATGCATGACAAAACAATGGTTTTATCTGTAGCCAGCACTTGACCAACTAATACTAGCATTTACCTTTTCTTTTCTTGTCTATCCTATTCTTGGGAAGGAAAAAAAAAAAAAAAAAACCTAAAACCTTGCTTCTGGTTCTGTACTAGACTAACTGAGACTTGTCATAGCACTTGTATACCGTTGTTGTTCTCTCGTTGATCTGATTGTTTCTACTGTTCTCATTTGTAAGTCGCTTTGGATAAAAGCGTCTGCTAAATATTAAATGTAAATGTAAATGTAATGTAGTGCTTGCCTTAAATTTTTACCAGTCACAATCAACTGTTTTTTTTTGTTTTTTTTTTCCTTTTTTTTCTGTTTTAAACCAAATTGAAAAAATCAAATGACACAGATAAAACAAAGTAAAGTGTTATGTGAAATTGAAAGAGAGAACTGCATTTAGAGAGGGATTCTTCTTATTTCTAGAATACAAATGACACTGGTCTGGAAAGTGAGCACTGTACCGTCCACGTGATGGTGAGCTCACGACTGGTTCCTCCTCCTCCACTGATGTCTGACGGAGCCACAACAGGCCCTACAGAGAGAGAGAGAGAGAGAGAGAGAGAGAGAGAGAGAGAGAGAGAGAGGAACGGAGACCTGATAGAGAGAGAGAGAGAGAGAGAGAGAGAGAGGAGAGAGATGAGGAGAGAGAGAGAGAGAGAGAGAGGAGAGAGAGGAGAGAGAGAGGAGAGAGAGAGAGAGAGGAGCGAGAGAGGTAAGAGAGAGGAGAGGAGAGAGGAGAGAGAGAGAGAGAGAGAGAGAGAGAGAGTCCAACACTGAATAATGAACAGAGAGAGAGAGAGAGAGAGAGAGTCCAACACTGAATAATGACAGACATTACAGTAATATTGTTTGCTTACTAGTTACTATAATGAGTCCAGTGGTGTTACTGTATGTTGTGGGTGGTTTCCACCCCCTGGATGACTAACACACTGATGTATAATACTGATGGTTTAATCAGATCACTATCAACAATAGTACTAGTGACGACTGACTTAAACATACTAATGCATGGAGCTGGTAGAACATAAGCTTATTAAAGTAACGTAACGCAACGTGAGCTTCTGATCATTTTCAACTAAAATGGCATAATATCTGATGGATGAATGCATATATTGATGAGGGAACCTGTAAATGTTTTAAATTTGATTGTTATTACCATGTTTTTACTACATTTGCCCCCTTTTTTACTAATTAAAAGCAAGAAATTCTTTGAAATTTCATATTATACATGAATTACCGCAAAAATACTGTGATACTTTTCAGTACTGATGATCAATTTTATGTGAATATATCATTTATATCATATTAATATATCATTTTTTTTGTGTTTAAACTTATAACTCATAACTGCTCAAAAATAGTCCAGATTTACGAAACCTAAATTTTCTAATAAAACAACATCAATATTAGTCTGGAATGTTTTCAAACAAAATATATTCCTTTCACTTGTAAAAACTGATTCTCAGTCCCATGCTGCAATGGTTCATCAATAGCTGGCAGCAGAGTGAAATATGGACTTTTTCAATCCTCTGTCCTTTATCAAATCCAGACTATTTGTGACCCTGGACCACAAAACCGGTCTTAAGTGTCAATTTTCAAAACTGAGATAATCTGAAAGCTTTCATTGATCTTTGGTTTGTTAGGAGGACACTATTTGGTCGGGATACAACTATTTGAAAATCTGGAATCTAACATCAAAATATTGAGATCATCTTTAAAGTTATCCAGAAGAAGTCCTTAGCAATGCATATTACTAATCAAAAATTAAGTTTTGATATATTTACAGTTGGAAAAAAACAAAATATCTTCATGGAACATGATCTTTACTTAATATCCTAATGACTTTTGGCTTAAAAGAAAAATTGATAATTCTGACCCATACAATGTATTTTTGGCTATTGATACAAATATACCCCTTAAGACTGGTTTTGTGCTCCAGGGTCTAGTTTGGTCTTTGAACTTTCGCTCTGTTCTTTTGATATAGATCATTTGTTATTCCAGTTTAGTGTATTTACAGTGTTGTTTATCAGCAGAATCTAGTCCTAAAGATGTGAGATGTGGTAGCCAGGCTAAATGGATTTCACAGAAGTAATCAGAAAAAAATTAATAAATTATATGTATTTTGATAGCATTTACTCATTTCTAAAGTTTGCTTACTGTACTAAAACCTTGAATTTTTTATGCTCTGCTTCAAGGTCAAAATGGGCCGAATGTGATAGCTGGGTAAACAAGCACACTAATGGCAGTAAAACGCAGGTGATTGTTTCCTCAGATGAGGACAGAAGGAACTCACTGGCTTCTCTAGTGGTGATTTTGGGCGAGGGGTCACTTGGCGGTCCAGTGCCCAGCGTGTTGGTGGCGATGACCCTGAACTCATACTCTGTCCATGGTGTCAGATTGATCACGGAGGCCATTTCTGCATTTCCCTCCACATTCACTGGAGCTGAAGACACACAGAATCACTGGATTACAGCACATTTTAAATGTGCAGAAAAGTATATGAATATATTAATTATACACACACATATGTCTCATCACTACAGTGATGTGTGGTGATGTACTCACAGGTGGAGGCTTCTCTCCACTCCTGCTGCTCTCGCACATCTCTGTACTGAATGGTGTATTTGGAGATGGGACTCAAGTTATCCGTCCCGTGACTCCAGATCACCCTCACCCTGTTGGTCGTCACCTCATCCACACGCACACCACCGGGAGGACCTGGAGGACCTGAGAATAAGGAGACATGGGAGATGATGATGTACTCAACATGCTCCGTAGAAACAATCTGGGATATGGGAAACATCAGCTGTGACGTCCCGCTCAGGTTTAATTGAAGATAAAATGGAGAATGATCCCATGAATCTCAGTCTGACCTCTGACCACCAACTCTGCAGAGGCTGTGACGTTGTCCACCGGCGTCTGCGCCGTACAGCTGTAACGTCCAGCGTGTCTCAGCTGGGTGTTACTGATCAACAGCTCTGAGCTGGACGTCCCGGTCTGACCATCCTGATTAACATCCTGATCAAAAATTATTTCAATTAATACGTTTAATTCATGTTTGCAATACACACAAGACACTGCTCACACCAAGAACAATAATTATAAGGATAACTATAACCATACAGTTGGGACATTAGCGGCATCCACACCAAGATTATGACGATAACGACACAGAGGAACAATATCGCTGGAATCACTTTCAAATATTCATCCAGCAGATGTCAGTATAGTTATTGGTGGAGTTAACATGATAGTTATCATTACAGTTCTCATTATAGTTATCATAATTAAAGGTAACATTATGGTTATCATTGCAGTTCTCATAATTATCGTTATAGTTATTGTTACATTTATCATTACAGTTATTCTTATAGTTAGCAATATAGTGATCGTTTGTTACATTATCCATACAGTTACCATTATAGTTTTCATTGTTACAGTTATCATGTTATCATCATTATAGTTATCATTATAGATATTGTAAAGTTTACCATTATTTATCATTACAGTTACTGTCATAGTTATCAATATAGTCATTGTTATAGTTATAAACATAATAGTAAGCATTGTTATAATTATCAGTATAGTTATTATTACAGTCATCATTATAGTTACCGATATAGTTATTATTATAATTGTTGTTGAATTATCATTATAGTCATAATTATAGTTATTATAATTATTGTTATACTTTCATCATAATTATAATTATTGTTATAGTTTCATTATCGATCACAAGTACAGTATGGAGTGCCACAAGGCTCAGTACTAGGACCATTGATTTTCACACTTTACATGTTACCCTTGGAGATATCATTACTGCTTTCACTGTTATGCTGATGATAATCAGCTCTATATTTCTTCGTGGCCTAATAAAACATACAAATTTGCAAAACTAATGGAATACATAGTTGATATAAAAAACTGGATGACTAGTAATTTACTACTGCTAAATTCTGAAAAAAAACAAACAAACAAAAAAAACAAAGGTTGGACCAAAAATATCCGCATGTAATAACACTGTCTAAGACTTGATGGCTGCTCTGTCAATTCTTCGTCATCAGTTAGGAACCTAGGTGTGCTATTTGATAGCAATCTTTCCTTTGAAAACCATATTTCTAGCATTTGAAAAACTGCATTTTTCCATCTCAAAAACATATCTAAATTACGGCCTATGCTCTCAATGTCAAATGCAGAAATGTTAATCCATGCGTTTATGACCTCAAGGTTAGACTATTATAATGCTCTATTGGGTGGTTGTTCTGCACGCTTAGTAAACAAACTCCAGCTCGTCCAAAATCCAGCAGCTAGAGTTCTTACTAGAACCAGGAAGTATGATCATATTAGCCCGGTTCTGTCAACACTGCACTGGCAAAACATCGTATAGATTTTAAAATCTTGCTTATTACTTATAAAGCCCTGAATGGTTTAGCACCTCAGTATTTGAACGAGCTCTTGTTACATTATAGTCCTCCACGTCCGCTCCGTTCTCAAAACTCTGGCAATTTGATAATACCTAGAATATCAAAGTCAACTGCGGGACACACTCTTGCAGTTTAAATCTAGATTAAAGACCGATCTCTTTAACCTGGCTTACACATAACACACTAACACATTTCTAATATTCAAATCCATTACACCTAATTTGTAACATCTATGCTAATATTAGTCTCCTAAAATCATCGGAACCGGGAACACTTCCCATAACACCCGATGTACTCGCTACATCTATGCTAATATTAGTCTCTTTCATTCTTCAAGAGTATTTTCATTCTCTTGAGCATCGACTGAGTGGCGCACTCTGCTAAGCTGCTGGTTCTGAACCTCTGAGGTCATGGGTTCAAATCCAGGGTGGTTAATGTTGCGGGGGAAGTCGTGGCCTAATGGTTAGAGAGTTTAACTCCTAACCCTAAGGTTGTGGGTTCGAGTCTCGGGCCAGCAATACCACGACTGAGGTGCCCCTTGAGCAAGACACCAAACCCCCAACTGCTCTCCGGGTGCCGCAGCATAAATGGTTCTCTGCTGTGTGTGTGTTCACTGCTCTGGGTGTGTGTTCACTGCTGTGTGTGTGCACTTTTGATGGGTTAAATGCAGAGCACGAATTCTGAGTATGGGTCACCATACTTGGCTGTATGTCATGTCACTTTTCTTATTCCGAGATCACCGTAGCCACCAGATCCAGTCCATATCCAGACCAGATGGTGGATCAGCACCTAGAGATGACCTCTACAGCCCTGAATGTCAGAGGAGACCACCGTCAACTAGATGCACTCCAGAGACAGATCCCCTGCAAAGACTTCATCACTTCGACAACCATCAGCACAAGACCACGGGAACCAGACAAGTCCTCTGCACCTGTGTTGTAGCTTGGAATTAAACCACGCCATGCTGGTTTCATCTGGCCAGAGGAGAACTGGCCCCTGACTGAACCTGGTTTCTCCCAAGGTTTTTTATCCATTTCTGTCACCGATGTTTTGGTTCCTTGCTGCTGTCGCCATTGGCTTTCATAGTTGGGGACACTTGACTGATTGCACAGACACTATTGGAGGAGAGCTGAACTGGAGGATGACATCACTGGATCATCAATGAACTGACTTTAGTGGAAAAATGACTTCGTTATAGTCTTCTTGCATTACTGACAATCTATTTTCCTGTTTGATTCTGTAAAGCTGCTTTGACACAACCAGTACTGTATAAAGCTCTATACAAATACAGGTGACTTGACTTATAGTTTTAGTTATCAAAATGATCATAGTTATCATTATTATTTTTGTTATAGTTATCATTATACTAATTGTTATAGATACTATAAAAAGTAGAATTATAGTTATCATTATAGTTATTATAATTATTATAATTATAGTTATTGTTAAAGTTGTCATTATAGTTACTGTTTTTTTGTGTTAAGGGATCCACTATGGTACTATTAATGAAGAGTCTTGATTCATTAAAACTAAATAAAAAAAAAATCAGTATTAAACAGGATTTAACATGAGGAACTGAATTCACCATTTTGTGCTCATAATGTTCTCTGTCTCGGTCAAAGTCGATGACGTGTGTGTCGAGGGACCAGATGAAGGTGAGGTCGAGGGTGGGGTCATGTGACGTGGCACACTCCATCCTGGCACTCTTGCCCACACTGACGTCAGCGTTGGACGGAGCCAGAGTGATCTTCGTGGCGTCTGAAGAGAGACAACGATAAACTCTGACAACAAACAGATAACAAACGACTGATTCTGATTCCAGCGCTTCTACAGGACACATGATTTCAGGAGAACGCCTCTCGCTTGCAGAGGTGCAGTCGCGTGTTTGTGGCAGCAGAGGGCAGGAGTGAGATGTGTTTACAAATACAAACTCAACGATTACAAACTGTGCGGTTCATTTGAGAAAAAGCCCAGCAAGACAGTTCGCAGTAGGTTTAAAGATTAAGGTTAGAAGGTTTTCAGGCCATTCACTCTGTTTGTCAGACAAACAGATGTGTTCTGGATGGTTGCCATGGAGTTGCTAGGGTGTTCTGGGTGGTTGTTAGGGAGCAGGTTACGTTACAGTTTCTGAAGTATTCTGGGTGGTTGCTAGGCTAGAGTGTTGCAATGCAATTACTTGGATGTTTTGGATTGTCATTAGGGCATTGCTAGGATGTTCTGGGTGGTTGCTAGGGTGTTGCTATGCAGGTTCTAGGGTGTTCTGGTTGGTTGCTATGCAGTTGCTAGTGTCTTCTGGATGGTTGTTATGGTGTTACTTTGCAGTTTTTAAGGATTTCTAGGTGGTTGCTAGGCTAGTAGGTAGCTATGAAGTTACTATGGTGCTCTGGGTGGTTGTCAGGGCATTACTAGGATGTTGTAGGGTATTCTGGGAGGTTGTAAGGGTGTTGCTAAGTTGTTCTGGATGGTTGTTAGGGTGTTAGTTTCAGTTTCTAAAATATTCTGGGTGGTTGCTAGGTTAGGAGGTTGCTATGCGGTTACTAGGATGTTCTGGGTGGTTGTTAGGGAATTGCTAGGTTGTTGTTAGGTATTGTAGAATATTCTGGGTGGTTGCTAGGGTGTTGCTATGCAGTTGCTAGAATGTTCTGGGTGTTTTTTTAGAGTTTTACTCTGCAGTTTTTAAGGTATTCTGTGTGTTGCTGGTTGCCAGGGTGAATAGTACATTGTCTTTCTTAAGCCAACACAAACACAGGAGTAATAATCAGGATGTCCTGATGTTAGGGTTTGGTTTCTGTGTCGTACCGGTGACTGACAGCGATCCGGAGCTGTTCGCTCGGCCTCGGTCGTTTTCTGCAAAACATATGTATTTTCCTTCATCTGATTTAGTGATGTTCAGAAGCTCTAAACTCCCGTCTGGCCATATGAAAATCCTGCAATCATAAAAGACAGACTGAGTATGAACGGCTCTGGAGAGAGCATCGACCTGTGAGATGACCTCTGCGTGACCTCTGACCTGCTGGAGTTGTGCAGGAGCTCGGTTCCTTTGCTCCAGGAGATGCTCGGCCGCGGCGCCGCTCGGGGTTTACAGTCAATCACCACACGCCCGTTTTTGGCCCCCAGAAGTTTGGGTTTCACGGGGTTCCACTCAAACGAAGGAGCGCTGGCTAAGAAAACAACACATTCAGTGGAAGAACTAGCAGTGTTCCTCAAGATTTGAGTCCTTAAGCTCAGAAACACATTTTACAGCAAATTGCAATACTAAACCATGAATACTCACCGAACACCCTGAGCTCGGCGTTGGCATATATCGTGCCGTGACGGTTCTCAGCGATACACTGATACATCCCTGAATCATCAAAGGTCAGGTCTGTGAAATGCAACTCATGGTTCTTGGCGTACTGATGGAAGAGAATCAAGAGGAGAACAGATTCATCCATCAGAACTCAAGACCGCTTTCATCAGATATCATCAACATCATATTTATTCTGATTATCATGAGCCTCTCAAATCTATCAATGAATAGAATCCCTAAAAAATACTAAATAATAACATTATATATATATATATATATATACACACACACACACACTGTATATGTGTGTGTTTCTATTTATATATAGTCCATACAAGTCAAATAAATGTAAAAAATATAAATAAATAATGATTTAATGCAAATTTGTATTTGTTTGTTTAATTAATTTCATTAGATAAAGTAAATAGAAATAAAATTGTTTTATTTGTCATTTTATGATTTTATAGTATTTTTTATTATTAAGATTTTAATAATAAAAAATACTATAAAATCATAAAATGACAAAAAAAACAATTCAGCATACAAGCAAAATGAATAATGCAGTACAAATACATTTTAATTATAATGAATACAAAAACAAACAAATCAATAAATAAATATATTTGGTTATTTATTAATTTGATCAAAAAATAAAATAAAACCATAATTATATATATATATATATATATATATATATATATATATATATAAATATAAAAGTAAATAAAAAAAAAAAAAACATTTTAAGAGTTAATATAAATGTTATTTTGACTAAAGACACTAACACCTGTATGGCATCATTATTTTGTAAGAAGTTGCATTCTGAGGCTCTTTCTGTGATATACACTGTAAACACACTTCAGGTGTTGGGATCAGCACCATCTGGTGTCGTGACTGTTATGTAACCAGAAGCATGATGGGAAGGCCTCGCTCCAGACGGGAACACAGCCAGCAGTCCGGTCGCATCACAGCACGCTCATTCATTACACTGACCTGCTGCATCTATTTACATGCACTGCTGGAGTGGAGGAGTTTGCTAAATGCATTTTTCTGACTGGGACAATGTTCTATATTTTTACTGACATCAAAATAGGGAGACTGTGGCGTTCCTGTAGCTCAAAGAGTACAGCATGAAGCTAGCAACATGAACTGACTGAATGTATAAAACCCTGAATGTAAAAACAGCACTTTAATTAAAAGCACCTGCCAAATGCAGATTTATTTTCAGTTGATCTGATTTTAAATGCTTGAATTTGTGTGAAATGAAAAATTATAAATTAGACGTCAGTGGTACCATTCGTCCGTTCTTCAGGAAGTGCACGTGGGGTTTGGGTTTCCCGCTGGCCAGACAGGACATGATGTAATCACCTCCGATGTCTCTCTCTGAGCTGCTGATCTTCTCCACCCATTCAGGAGCTCCTGAGAAAACACAAACATGATCAAGTGTTGTTTTAGTATCATTTATTAATATTTTGTTATATATTAGTTATTTTAGTATATCAAGTTAAACTAAATGAAAATGAAAAACACTGTCTTGTCAACTAAAAAAAAGGGTTTTTATACTTTATTTCTGTTAGCGTTAATTTAAATTCAAGTAATTATTATTATTATTATTTATCATTTTAGTTTCAGTTAACTATTATAAACCCTGATGTAAACTAGCAGTGCTTTACAGGACTATTCTTGCTTTTGAACACATCCTAAAACATTAAGAATTGAACTTTTTTTTGGTATTGTGGTAACACTTATTAATTAATTTCTTAATTATTACTACGCAGGAAATTAGGAGTTTACTGAGCCAAAAGTCTGAGTTAATAGTCAATAGTGAGAATTGGTCCCCAAACTAAAGTGTGACTGTTATTCTTATGTTTTTGAGGGATCATATTTCTAACACACACTCTACTATCCAGAATAAACCTGTAGGAATATGGCATTGCTCTTCTCAGTAATGTCTTGCTGTGGTGTGTTCATGAGGTCATGTGACTCTCACCCTCCACATACAGATGCACTCTGTGTCTGTCTTTGCCTTTGGAGTTGTCGGCCTCGCACTCGTACAAACCCTCATCCTCGTACTGGATGTCGTAGAGATGGAGGAGGCTTCCTGCCATACTGATGTTATGACGATGGACCGGCAGATCACCATCCAGCTTCCTCCATCGGATCTGAGGGATGGGGCTGAATACACACACACACACACACACACACACACACACACACAATATATAACATGGTGAGAACCGCTTGTTAAACACAATCAATGTTAAAAAAAAAAACATACAGACAACCAATCAGTAATCGAGTATGCAAATATTACATTGATGCCACTGATGTCCCCAGCTGATCACTTACTTTAAGAACTGCAACATTGTTTTGAATTAGGAAACATTATTTTCTAAAATGTTGCATCATCTAACTAAATCTACACTAATTTGCATACATTTCCAGAAAAATAAATCTGAACATTGGATAAAACCAGGTTCAAAATTCTTGTTTGCTTTTGTTGACATATTACAGTTTTTGAATTTCACAGATTTTGGATTTTGGAAAAAACAAAACAAAACATTTTCACCATGTTTTTAGGAAAAAAATGTTGTATCAATCAGTGTGAAATCCCTCAGTAAAAACCTTCAGAATATAGAGAGGAATACGTTTTAGTGTAAGTGCTGCTGAAGTGGAGGAAAAAACTCTTTAAACATATGGACTGAGATTGAAATCTATAGATGTAAACAGATAAAGTGTTATAAAATAAACACTTAAATGTGTTATTTGGATGTTTTCTTTCCATTAGTCAGAAAAAGACCATGTTATGGAAGCAAAACTGAGCAGTGCATGAAAAACACTTGTTTCTGATTTATACATGAGTTCACTGTACTGTACTATAAGATATACTGTCATTTTCAGACCTCAAACTTCCTCTTCAATCCCAAACGAACATTTATTGCAACTAAACAGAAACAACTCAAGACAGATATCCAACTGTAATGGAATATGATGTCTCTGATCTTAATTTGAACATTTTAAGAAATATACAGAAATCATCATAATTCAGTATAAAATACATGCAAGAAAGCCATCGAGTGGTAATTCAGTATGCAAATAATACAGTGATGTCACTGATGCTTTTCTGAATACTGAAGATTGTATCAGTGTCAGTTAATACTGTAGAGGATTTTCTCCATTTGTACTTTGACAAATGTAAGTTTATAAAAGCTTTAAAAGCGTTTTTATAGAGCAGAGGCAGAACGCACATACAGCATAAAGCTGAAATGATCTACAAAATGCAGTTTGAGTGAAATCTGGATGTTAATCAAATCAAACTGAAATATTTGCAGAAAATTGTGCTGAATAATGAAGTGTTTGAGGAAATGACTGAAATGCTGCTTTGCAAACAGTGAGAAGTCATCTGTGTGGCGTTTTTCTTACTTTCCCAGCGCGAAGCACTCCAGCGTTACGTTCTGCCCCAGCAGCGTGTAAGTGTCTGGAGATTTGACTTTGATATCAGCGGGATATTTCCTCAGAGAACCTGATAGAGAGCAGATATGAGACGGCAGTGAATGACTGAGGTCCTCATGGATTCGTTCTTCCTTCCAGGAGAACGAGCGAGTCTTTCCTGTTTGTTTATCAGCTCTGAGGCGCTTCGACTCAACACGCTCATAATGCTGTGACAGTCACAAACAACTTTAATATTAAACACATGCTTTAGATATTAAATGTTCATGAGGAATTAAAGCAAGACAGCACAGGGGAATAGGATAAAATAAATAACTAACAGATATCACCATACCTCACCAGCTGATCACAGTACATTACATTACAAGTTTTCTAAAATGTCATGTTTAAATATGAAAATCAGGCGATTCTTAGATAAATATGCACTAATTGTATGCATTTACAGAAAATAAATCTGAACGTTGGATTAATCCAGGTTCAAAATTCTTGCTTGATTTTGTTGATATATTAGAATTAAAGGTTTTTACAGAGGGATTTTAGATTTCTCTTTTTATCACTCCATAAATCAGAAAAAAAAACTGTCAACAGACAGATAACAAATATATTTTCACTATGTTTTTATGTATAAAATGTATAAATCAGTGTGAATGATATAGGAACAAACCCCTCAGTAAAAGCCTTATAGAAATGGGAATAAAACTCTAAGTTTTGGTGTGTGTAAGTGCTGCTGAAGGGGGGAAGCAAACTGATCACCTTTAATTAAACGCAGTTTCACCATATTTTTAGGAATAAAATGTTGTATCAATCAGTGTGAAAGATTTATGAACAAACCCCTCAGTGAAAACCTCCAGAATATAGAGAGGAATAAAACTGACCAGTACATGAAAAAACAATGTTGTCTTAGGATAAACTGTTAATGATATTCTGAAATATACTGTTACTTTCAGACCTCAAGCTTTCGCTACAGTTGAAAATGAGCATTTATTTGAGACTAAACAGCAGAAACGATTAATTTTGTACAGTTTTCTGTCATTACACAGAAACTCATCCCGTCCAGTCATGCTGAAGAGGTCATGATAAAGTAGGAATATGTAGTAGGGGACTATTATTCCTGAACACGTGTGTGAAAGCTTGTTCCCTGTCGATACTACACTCGTACTGCATCTACTTAAGACACTATGGAAAAAGCCTTTTTTCTCCTGAACTGAATTCTTTCTTTCAATCCCACAGTAAAATTGGTTCGTGCAGTGTATAAAAATGAACCATTGGCTCGACTGCGGAGCTGCACGAGCCTATGGCGACAAAGCTCGCCAGAACCCGCCAGAATGGGTGGGGACATCTGGCTATATAAGCGGGTGCTCGCCACAGGACTCCAAAACTTCAAATCCTACATCAACTAATCCAACATACTCCTACCCTAACCCAGCTACCCATCAACTCCAGTCCATCTCCAATACTGACCTCACTGTTCGGCTGACCTGCTTCTCCGCCACCTCAGCAACACAGCAGTTCTGGTCCATTTCCCCTGCCGCCATCCAGCGATTCTAAAAGAGCTTTCTAAAAGAGCTTGACATTGTTGTAAATGCCGGGCTGTTACTGCGGATCGTGTGGTCTGCCCTGCATGCCGATGACGGCCACACAGAGTGTGTTTCCTGCTTGGGGAAATCCCACACAGAAGCTGTGCTCACGGGAACTGATTGTTCTCACTTCAAGAACTTCAGTCTCACCTCTCTACGTTCGTGTATAGCTTTCTTTTCAGAGAGCGATTCCGCCCCTCTCGCCCTCTAGTTTTCTTCCTCCCAGGGATCTGTGAGGAAAAACAGCGGGGCAGAGGACATGAGCGTCCAGCTGCGAGTGACCTCAGAAAGGTCCAGATCCCACGTACCCCACCCTCACCCCAGAGAGAGAGTTCTCCCATACTCTTCCAATACTCTTCCAACCCCACCCCCTTGCCATCATCCATGCCCAGTGCCACCAAAGAAAGGATGGATGCCAAGCTTCTCCATATCCTCTCGAAAGCGATTGAAGAGCTGGGTTTAGAGTTGTCTCCACCAGAGGAGCCCTCCCGCAGCCATCTGGATTAATGGTTCCTGCCGGGGGTCGCCGTCAGGCCCCTCGTCAGCGTTTCTCTCCATTCTTCCAGGAGGTCCACGACGAGCTCCCTACTCCGCCCGCCTCTGTACTTCGCTTCATCCGCCCTCACCTCTATCGACGGCGCTGAAGAAAAGGAGTATGACAAGCCATCTCCCCTGGACAAGTCAGTGGCTGTGCACTTCTGCCTGCCCATGGCTATCGGCTGGAGAGTAAAGGCCGCTCATCCGTCAAAGCCTAGTAGGACTACTTCATCTCTCACTGGACGCGCCTACACTTTAGCTGGACAGGTGGCTTCAGAGCTTCATTCTATGGCAGTCCTCCAGGTCTTTCAGGCCAAGATCCACGCATCCTCGGATGAGTCCGGCCTGAACACCAGCGACCCTTAGGGAGCTGAGGAGTGCAACCGACCTGGCTCTGCGTGCCAGTATGACCTTCGCTCAGACGATTGGGAGGTCGATGGCCAGCCTTGTGGTGCTCGAGCGCTATTTATGGCTGATGCTAATGGAAATCAAGGATGCAGATAAGGTCCCCTTCCTTGATGCTCCGATCTCCCCCAAGGACCTCTTCAGAAAGGCAGTCGAAGGATTCGCCGAGCGCTTCACGGAGGCACAGAAATCATCCCAAGCTATGCAAAATTTCCGGCCAAAGCACTCCAGCTCCGCTGCTACCTCTAGTCGCCCTAAGTCTACGCTGACTCAGCAGCTTTTGTTGATCCTGGTTCAACCTAACTGTCCAAAAATATAGACTTAACCCAATCCCTACCCCTAAACCTTACCCTAACCATAATTTATTCCTAAAATCAGTGTGAAATGATAGCTGTTTAACAAGGGAGTAGAAGCACCTAACCCTGATCATAAGCCTAAAACATATATTTCCTGAAAAGTTATCCCTCAATTCTGATTGGTTGATAGGAATGTTGTTCCAGGATCAACAAGGATGCTGATCCAGGGACATGTTGTACTTGGTGAAATCACATTCACCTCCTCGCCCCCTAACTGTCCCTTCATGGGATCTGCCCACTGTGCTGAGGGCACTGAAGGGGCCCCCTTTTGAACCGCTACAGTCTACCAACATTTGTTTACCGTCGCTGAACCTGCTCTGCTCCTGGCACTAGCATCGGTAATGCAAATTGAATCGCTACAGTCTACCAACATTTGTTTACTGTTGCTGAACCTGCTCTGCTCCTGGCACTAGCATCTGTAATGCGAATAGGGGACCTTCAGGCACTTCCCATTAGCCCTGCCTGCCTGGAATTTGGGCCTAACGACTCTAAGGTTGTCCTGAAACCAAGGCATGGTTACGTACCCAAGGTGCTCTCCACTCTATTCAGAGCACAAGTCATTACGCTCTCTGCGCTTCCTTGAAGAGGACAGACAATTATCACTGCTCTGCCCCCTCAGAGCTCTAAGAATCTATATTCAGCATTCTGACCCTTAAGACAGTTGGAACAACTCTTTGTTAACTTCGGTAACAGCACCAAAGGGCATCCAGTCACAAAGCAAAGACTCTCTAGATTGATAATAGACGCTATCATGCTAGCATACTCTTCCTTGGGATTTAAATGTCCCATCTGGCGCCTAGGTATGATCGCTGTTTCACGTGTCTGGGCATTGAGCACGCTGAGCAAGAGTTTGTGGATGGTGCATGAGCACAAAAGACTTTGGTTCGTCAAACGTGGCTGTGTCCCTGTCCCTGTCTCTGCCGCTATTCAGTGTTCGTCCCGGCAATCGGGGCGGCACTGTGTTTGGTGGAGTCAGAGGTGCTTTGAGGATCACGGTGACAGCTTCCCCAGAGGGAGTTTGTCACCCCTTAAGCACTCCGCAGCTGGTGGAGCAACCGCAGGGACGTGCTGGCCCCTCTACAGGGTGGAGGAAGCCGGCTCTTTCCTTTAGTTCGCCCCCTAGAGACCAGATGTTGATCACTGCATCGGAGGGCGAGCTCTCTCTCTCTGAGGATGATGACCCAGCTGTGTTGCACCCTTCGGGTGTGACAGCATTGCCCGAGCAAGACCCAGATATAATGGCTATGCTTTACGGGCTGTCGAGAATGTCGGGCTCGTGTGGAATCCTCCACCGCGTCCCGATCCTTCGAGGCTGGAGAGTGGTTTCTCAGTAGAGGTCGTGCTGGGTTATAGTGCTCCCCTCTGGTTCCATTCTTTCTAGAGGTGCATGAGGAGCTTACAAGATCATGGAAGGCACCTTTTACAGCCCAAAACAAATCTTGTAGCTCCTCCACTCTCACCACCCTCAATGGTGGAGCCGCTTTGGGGTGCATGGGCATTCTGGTACAAGATCCTGCCCTTCGGGCTGTCCCTGTCGCCTCGCGTCTTCACCAAAGTCGTGGAAGCAGCCCTTGTTCCTTTGAGAGAATAGGGGATGCGCATTCTCAACTCATACTTGCACAGTCTCGTGATCATTAGTGCACACACAGGGACCTGGTGCTCAGACATCTCAGCCTGTTGGGTCTTCGGGTCAACTGGGAAAAGAGCAAACTCGTGCCAACGCAGAGGATCTCTTTTCTAGGCATGGAGTTGGATTCGGTCAGCCAGACAGCACGCCTCACCCAGGAATGTGCTCAGTTAGTGCTGAACTGCCTCAAGATTTTATCAGGCAGGAAGGCGGTCCCACTGAAATTCTTTCAGAAGCTCCTGGGGCATATGGCTGCAGCTGTAGCGGTAGTTCCGCTCAGTCTGCTCCATATGAGACCACTTCAGCACTGGCTCCATGGACGAGTCCCGAGGTGGGTGTGGCGATGCAGTACTCACTGGGTTCAGATTATACCGGCTTGCTGCAGAACCTTTAGCCCGTGTTCAGATCCATGGTTTCTCCGGGCAGGGGTGCCCCTGAAACAGGTATCCAGGCATGCTGTAGTATTCATGGATGCCTCGGCCACCAGCTGTGCTATGTAGAACCAATGGCCGTGCAGTTTCACTGTGTGATTGAAAAAAGGGTTTTTCCCATAGCATCTTAAGCAGATGCAGTACTCATTTTTGTATCTCAGGGAACCGAGGTTGCGTTAGTAACCGAGTACATTCTTGTGTGTGTGGAGCAGGTTTCTTTGAAGAGATTATTTGAGCTTGAACATATCTAAAATAAGTACCAGCTCACTCAGAAATACTTCAGAAACCACAGACAGTTTGTTTTCTCTTTCAGATCTTTGCTGTTCCTTCCTCGCTGTCAGTTTACACTCAGTAACACTATCAAGTGGTTTCTACCACGGAAGATATAACAACACTCTTATCATCTGGCAGTACCTCTGCATAAGCCTCACTCACATTTTATTCAGAAACTGAAAAACAGTATTAGTAAAAATAGTAAAAATAGTAGTATCTACACTGGTGTTAAAAGCAAATGGGTTTAAAACATCTATACCAATAACCTTGATTTAAACTGCAAAAAAGATTTTCTCCTTCAGTATTTTTGTTTTCTAGTAAGTATACATCTGAAGATTCTTAAATCAAGATACATTTACTTGAGATGCAAAATGACTTAAGATATAAAGTCTTGTTTTCAGAAAAATGGAGTTCATACTTAAAAAATTAAATAAAATCTGCCAGTGTGTTGATAAAAATATACCTAATTCAAAGGGGAAAATACTTTTTTAATATATGTTTTCAGTGAAAGATGATGATAAACAGACTCACGCTCGGCGATGGGCACCAGCGGGATGAACTTGCTGAAGACGCTCTTGGCGATGGATGGACTGGAGACGAAACAGGAGTAGTTCCCACTGTCTGAGGCTCGTACAGTGGAGATGTAGAGGTTCCCTGTGGTCTGAGACACAAAGCGCCGCTTGTCCAGAGAAATGAATTCCGGAAACTCATTGAGTATCCAGCGGAAGAACAGATCCGCTGTAGAGATCACAGACAGGAAATGATGCAAATGTGTCAGTCAAACTCACAAATGACTGTCAATCCATAGAGTCAGGTGCCATGGTAACCTGGGAAGTGTGGAGGCGGATCACACAGAAGCACTGCCCCCTGCCCCTCCTTTACATAGACCGCCTCCCGCTCATCCGTGGAAAACATGTCCAAGTCTAAAACAAAAGATGGAGATTTTATTTCAGTTTTAGTTATGTGTAATAACCCTGATTCATGGCAACCTCAAGAGTAATCAAATTTAAAATAATCATAATAACAATAATACTGAATGAACTGAGTATAATAATAATAATATATATATATATATATATATATATATATATATATATATATATATATATATATATATATATATATATCTATATATATATATATGTATATAAAATAGCAATAATAACCAGTTACATTTTTAAAAGTTACACATTTGGTAAAAATGTGAATATTTTTCCAGGAGAAAATGTCTATTAATGCAATTTTTGAATAAAAATATTGCCCAAAATAATTTAAACAGGACAACACCATATATAGAATATAGAATTTAATTAACTCGCACATCAATTTCACCACATAACAGCAGTAAAACTGCACAGAAGACACTTTAGAGTCATAATTCAGCAGAAACCGCAGAAACGCTTCAGACGTCTGACAGCAGAAATTAATATCTGTCAAGCTCAGAACAATAACTGCTTTGTGTGTGTGTGTGTGTGTGTGTGTGAGTGAGAGAGAGAGAGTGTGAGAGAGAGAGAGAGAGTGTGTGTTTGTGTGTAAGGCAACAGGCCGTTCAGGGCAGCTTTACTAGAGCTCTTCTATAAGAGCGACTCACATCCGAACTGAACAGAGGCTTTCTGACTGACGAGCGTCCCAAACTCATTGCTGGCCAGACACGAGTAGTTCCCAGCATGCTTGCTCTTGTCAGGGACGCTGATGACGAGGTTTCCTCCCATCAGACTGTAGTGATCGTCATTTCCAATAACGATTTCTGTGTTGTTCAGCCTTACACACACCACACACACACACACACACACACACACATACACACACACACACACACACACACCATCAGAACTGATGCAAAATGCCTTTACTGAGACTGATTTATCAGATTATTGCTGATACATTAATTACAGAAGTTCTACAATGAATGAATCTAAATAAATATAATGATCAATGATAAAGGAGATTTAGCAAATGATTTTAGACTGAAGTGCCCCCAAAATAGACATGATACCGTGATTATATCACTTAATGGACATTGAACACATCATTCCTTAAAATACTGTCCATATCCCACTTTGGAAGTACCATGCAACAAGGTTATTATAGCTAAAAGTAAAGGCATTTTTAAAAATCATTATTTGAAAATAAAAAAAAGGAACAAAAAAAAACATTAACTGAAATATACCGATATATACAAAAAAAGTCATATATATATATATATATATAATATACTGTTATATACAATCATACATACAATTTTTTTATTCCTTCAGCTCTAATCTACATAACAAGATATCATGCCACTTTTTCATTAGACATATTAAATTTATAGAAAATTAAAATGGAAAATATAAAAAATAAAAAGTAATCATATATATATAGTTTTCAGCTCTAATAATTTACATTGAATTAACCTGTAATTTTAAAGTGTGATTTTTATTTTATTTTATTTTTTTAATGTGAATTATGAACTACAGCACTGTCACAGAACTATTTTAGTGATAGAGTGAATAATAAAGAAGATTACTGAACTATTATTGTCAAACTTAGATTGTTTTTGGATCATCATTTTCTCATCTTAACCCTATAAAAAGTCATATCCACCTATAATGTCTGAATATTGTAAACATTAAGTAGTATAGCAAAATACTATATATATATACAGGTCCATCTCAATAAATTAGAATGTCGTGGAAAAGTTCATTTATTTCAGTAATTCAACTCAAATTGTGATGATTTGGGGTGCAATGTTATCTGCTGGTCCATTGTGTTTTTTGAAAACCAAAGTCACTGCACCCGTTTACCAAGAAATTTTGGAGCACTCCATGCTTCCCTCTGCTGACCAGCTTTTTGAAGATGCTGATTTCATTTTCCAGCAGGAGTTACCAAAAGTTGGTTAAATGTCCATGGTGTTGGTGTGCTTGACTGGCCAACAAACTCACCAGACCTGAACCCCAGAGAGAATCTATGAGGTATTGTCAAGAGGAAAATGAGAAACAAGAGACCAAACACTGCAGATGAGCTGAAGGCCACTGTCAAAGAAACCTGGGCTTCATACCACCTCAGCAGTGCCACAAACTGATCACCTCCATGCCACGCCAAATTGAGGCAGTAATTAAAGCAAAAGGATCCCCTAGCAAGTATTGAGTACATGTACAGTAAATGAACATACTTTCCAGAAGGACAACAGTTTTTTTTATGAAGTATATGAAGTATTCTAATTTGTTGAGATAGTGAATTGGTGGGTTTTTGTTAAATGTGAGCCGAAATCATCACAATTAAAAGAACCAAAGACTAAAACTACTTCAGTCTGTGTGCAATGAATTTATTTAATACATGAGTTTCACAATTTGAGTTGAATTACTGACATAAATGAGCGTGTGAACTGTGTGTTTTAGTGTCCGGTGTGCGTGTGACCTGTATGAGGCCGGCGGGTTCGCTCGTGTTCTGCAGCTCATCATGATCTTATTCTCAGGAGACTCTTCAGGGTAAATGGTGTCGACGGGCTGCTCCTCAAACACTGGCCCAAATCCTGACGACTCGTCTGAGACAGAAAGAGAGAAAACACACGATTCAATACAGCACAGAGCAGCGTTTACATTAGAAACTCAGAAAACTCAGCTTATACTGATGAACATTGTTTTTGTTTTTTTCATTGTGACATTATTCTTTTAATGCCAGCGGTCAGAATGAACTGCCTTTACTTTCCTAATGCTGCTCTTATTATGCATAATTCATCTTCATAATGTTTCAGTCTTACTCTCTCTGTCTCTGAAATGAAACTTCTGATGTTATCGATGGATGGACAGTAATATGAACTAATGTCAGCAATCCAATCCACTCTTCATGTTCCAGTCAAATTTGTCAAATTTGTATTGAGATTTTTTTTATGTTTAATGGTGTAATTTTTCTAATGTATCTGTTCATGTGGTCAAAAAATATATAAATTATAAACATAAAAATATCACTTGATACAAATTTGACTGGAACATGAAGAGTGGACTGGATTGCTAACATTAGTTCATATTACTGTCCATCCATCGATAACATCAGAAGTTTCATTTCAGAGACAGAGAGAGTGAGACTGAAACATTATGAAGATGAATTATGCATAATAAGAGCAGCATTAGGAAAGTAAAGGCAGTCCATTCCGATGCTCCATCAGTGCATGCTGGGATATCAGTCATCAGAGACAGACGCGGTGCGATTAACACTGATGAATAACTCATGAACACCAATCATCACAGCAAACCTCCTGAAGATCTCAGCACTTTCTCCTACAGACACAGACAGCAGGAGACGCTCCTCCGGATCTCAAGATCATAAAGTCTTGGTGATGTCTAGTGACTCACTGGGTCTGTTCTTAGTTTTAGGAGAAACATCTGAGCTCTGAATGCTTTACTGGAGTCTCCGTGGAGCCTCCTATCAGCTTCAGACTGAGACTGAGATGATCTGAACATCTCAAGCGTGTCTCTGAAGGCCATCAGGATGACAGGATGTGATGTCACAGGAAGTACAGGCTCGCATCTGATCACTGTCTGATCCTGCACTCACAGCCAGAGAAAATCCCATCCTCAGTGATGGAGAAACACAATCCCTGCAGAAATACTGCATAGATCAGAATTCAGTTTTTACTGTGAACGGCAGGCACATCAAACCAGAGACTACACTGAAACAATGATTCCACTCTGGTGAGGACCAATCTAAAGAGCTTCACTGCAATTCATGAAAAAACTTTATGGAAGTTATAGTTTCCACCACGGAATAAAAAAAAAGGGGTTTAATTTTGATTTTATTTTAACTTTTTTCTTGTCATTCTGAGTTTACATATCACAATTCTGTTTTTTGTTTAATTGTTTCTGCCATGGAATTTTTAAAAAAAATTGTGATTCATCTTTTTCTTCAAAATTGCAAAAAAAAAAAAATTCATAAAAATTCCAAAAAAAAAAAAAAAAAAAAAAAACTTTCTTCAAAATTGCAAAAAAAAAAAAAAAAAAAAAAAAACCAATAAAATACAGTTACAAACTCAAAAATTCAATTTTCTGAAAAAAAAATTGCTGAGGGGAAGAAGCAACTTTTAAAAAATTAAATAATTAATAAAATGAAACTGTGACATGATAAGTATTTTAGTTCCTCTCAAATCAATTCAGTGCGACCATATTCAGAACAGAACAGGAATGGAAAACATAATCATAAAACAAACATGAATTATAGTAGCATCTATTATAAAATATATTTATTATGAACACCAAGCCTAAACGAATTAATTTAAAGTGAAACTGTACCTTGCGTACCTCATTCAGCACAAATCTAAATGTGTGTTGATGTTCCTGACATTAATATCAGTCTCTGCATACTTCAGATGATAAAAATGACTTGGATTCCTGAAGATACAGTAAATGAGTGATGAGGAAACTGACGGAGGCTGACTGAGTGAAACTCATCTGATCTGCTGCTGTCTCGTCTCTGTCTGATCAGATATTATTCATGAGCAGCGCTGCTTCACTTCACTCATAATTTGATGTTGGTAACTCATCCTGAAACCACTCAATCAAACCACTAACACGGTGACCTGAGTCAACTCAGCAAAACAAGAGAAATCACATTCATCTGTTCAAAGAAAACCCAAGCATATGATTATGAACATTTGATTTTTTTTTTTTTCATTGTGACATTATTTTTCACATCCCCCAATTCACATTAATGTGCTGCATTTTAATTTTTTATTTAAATCAGCATAGGTTAAAGGGAATAAATCTAATTATCTCATGATGTATGAATACTTGACATGTTAAATAATATATGAGGGGCTTTGCATTACTGAACTCAGAACAAAGAATACAGAAATTAACATTCTTTTTCTTCATGCACATCTATTTTTCTTATATTATCATTAACCAAAGCTAATTTAACCATAAAACTAAAACCACAAAAGGCATTACCTGAAATAAAATAAATATTAATTGAAGCATAAAATATAAATTAAAAAAATGTTTTAAAAACAACATTTCTCATTTTCATTTAGTTTACCTTGATGTACTAATATAACTAAATAAATTAAAAACTAAAACTATAAAATCTGTATAAACTGTCTAAAATTTCTAAAAACTATAGACATATTTCAATTTTTTAACTACAATAGACTAGAATAAAATAAAGAATAGAATAACTAACAACTAAACTAATAAAAATGACAAAAATACAACAAATTGCTAAAACTATAACTAAAATCAACATGTAACAGAAGATATAAAAATCAAAATATACATATAATATTATCACAATGTTAGTAAAATAACACTGACTCAGTGAGATTCTGAGGAATGAAATAATCAAGCCTGACATAATCCATCACACCGCTGCGTTTATGCTGATGTTTCATGTTACTGCAGTGTCTGAGTGACCCTGCGACCTACACTTGACCCTTTGACCCAGTTTCCACGGCGACCTGCAGCTCTTTCAGCGTCCAGTCAAACACAGCCTCTGGAGTGAATATTTCACGTGTGTGTGAGCAGAGAATCCCTGTCCTGTCACAGCCTAGCAACCATCGCCGCTGGATGTCACCAGACAATCAAAGTATGTTACCGGGGTCAACGTCACTAAAAATCTGATGCCAATAATTAATCCAGTAATCTGAAAATGTCACAATATCATCACATATGGAAACAAAATGCAGCTTTCACATGAAAGTGCTGGACTGGAGCTGTTTCTGCCAGCAGCGGCTGAACTCAGTGATTTCAGGATGATTGTGAGAATGAGCTCGTCTGTGTTTCCTGAAGTGAGGGGCGTGGCTGAGGCATCTGTAAGGTGCAGTCACACGGAGATCAAAGTCTCTCCAGGAATCAAACAGGCTCCCGAGGCTTTGATGGAGAACGGGTGGGGGCTGTCAGAGACGGTTAATCTTCTGATCTCCCACAATGCCCTGCTCCTCAACCCGTGTCTTTATTAGCGACGCCTGTGATCTTCACTGAACACAGCAGATTCACACCAAACACACACTTCACTGGAGCTGAGGAACAAATACTTCACTCTAAACCATCAAATACTTTATGAGCGGTGTCATTTTCAGTTATGTTTAAAGGTCTCAATTAACTGTTTTCTTTTTGTCTTTCTGTATCAGTTAAATTTAGTGATGCTATGCAATGATTATCGTGCTTATTATGTAAAATAATCAAGACAAATTAAAACAGACAATGCAGAAATTCTGAAAGAATAAAACATGTCATATGTATGCTTTTGATGTTAGGTGAAAAAATGTTAGTCTGAATTCACCGTAAGTCGCTTTGGATAAAAGTGTCTGCTAAATGCAGAAATGTAAATGTAATTGTTTTGATGATTATACTTTAATTAAAACATTAAAACGAAATCCAGAACTTGATAAATGGAAAACCCCAAATAAAACTGATTTCACAGGGACCTAAAATTTTGTAGGATTTTAATTAATCTGACATGCCCTTTTGAATTATTACAATTTAAATTAAATCATTAAAATGGAATCCAGAAAAATTAAAATGGAAGAAAAAAATATCCAAAAAATAAAAAATAAAACCGATTCCATAAGGCCCCTGTCAAACGGCTTCAGCCTATGTGTTTTCAGTTAATACGTAACATTGTGTATAATAATTATGTTATTGTGTATGACAGCTGTTCTTCAGCAGTACTGTCGTAATGTCTCAGCGTGTCCTAACCAGGTTTCCAGATGTTTGTCTAAACTTAAAATGTAAGGTGGTTTCATATTTTTGGATGATATGAGATGAAATAAACCTGATTAAATCAGCTTGTAAACACACAGCTGAGACTGTATCTGTGTTGTACTCACCTCCAAAGACTGCTGGGAAATCAGCGCACACTGACCAGACTGAAAGAGAATCCCAAAAAACACGTCATCTGTAGATGCTTGATGAGTTTCTGAGGCCTGGTTCATTCTGAACCCAAAAACATCCCAGATCTCTTTATTTCTGCCTGACTGATTTACAGTACGAGTGGTATGAGAACATCTTACTGTGTGAAGAATGAGTGACTGACGCGTTCAGATTAGAGATATCATGCTGGATTATCACAAAAATATGGATATTATGGACACTTCTGAGATTATGATACTTTGGAAACATGCTTTTTATGAACTTTTACATATTTTAAAAACATTTTAACAATGTTATCAAAAATGATTTGTATTTTGAAATACTGTAGATTTATTGAACTTAAAAAAAATGAAATAAGACAAATCAAATAAAGAATGAGTGTAAATCAGAAGTGTCTTGTGAGTGAAGCTGGAGCTGATACTCACGGCGGCAGCAGAGCGCGAGCGAGACGCTCAGCAGGACGCAGCAGGACGAGTGGCTCATGGCTCTGGGCTGGACGACCCAACGATCATCAACTACAGGAGATCTTCAGACATTCCCTGAGGAACACAATCACACAAACACATGCTGATGCAGAGACACATTTCCTTCAGCAAAACCATGCATTAAACTGATCAAAACAGTGACAGAAAAGACATTTATAATGTCACAAAAGATTTCTATTTAAATAAATGCTGTTCTTTTGACCTTTATGTGTAATCTGTGAATCCTGAAAAATAAAATGTATCACAGTTTCCACAAAAATATTGTTCAGCACAACTGTGTTCAACATTGATAATAATCAGAAATGTTTCCTGAGCAGCAGATCATCATATTAGAATGATTTCTGAAGATCATGTGACACTGAAGACTGGAGTAATGATGCTGAAAATACAGCTGCACATCACAGAAATAAATTACACTTTAACAGAGATTCACATAGAAAACAGCTGTTTTACATTCTAATAATATTTCACAATTTTACTGTACCTTTTTTTTGTCAGATAAATGCAGCTTTGTAGAGCAGAAGAGACTTCTGTCAGAAACATTAAAAAAATCTTAAATATAATATAAATAATAAAGCTTTTGTGCTGTCAGGATCAACATCAGCCAGTTATTAGTGGCAAGGGTAAACTGTCCCCTAACTAGCAGTGACACGACGAGTGTGAGTTCAGCGAGATGACACACAGCAGCTGGATTATGACACACACACACACACACACACACACAGGCGGGATGTGATCGGTCTCCTAGCAACACTTCTCATGTGAGACGACCAAATCTCCACAAGCTCAAACTAAGATCTCAACCACTCTCTCTCTCACACACACACACACACACACACACACACACACACACACACACACACACACACACACACACACACACACACACACACACACACACAGTCACATGACCATGATAATCAGCTATTTAATATTCAAATCTCCTCACAATGACACACACACACACACACACACACGAGCTGAATGAATGGAAATGATAAAGGAGAAGAGCTGAGAGTCACACACGAGTCTCTGTAAGATCTCAAATGAAGGCAGAGACTCCAGATGTTTGATGTGTGTCTCCTCTGGAGCTCCAGCATGTCTCAGTGTTATGAACACACATCCACTGCTGACCAGACTCCATGCACTGACACATGAAGCTGTGGTATTTACATGGATCCTCAGAGAATACCGCGGTACAATGTGTTTAGTTGATGTTGCAGTGTAATATCAGTAAATGACCTCATACGGCGCTGCTCACAAACACGACACAAACACCACATAAACACCCGCACCTTCACTCAACACACATTCACAATACATCCACATTACAGGTGATTGTTTCTGCTTCCTGCTGGATCATTCCATTAGAGACACACACACACACACACACACACACACACACACACACACACACACACAAACACACACACAAACACACTCACACACACACACACTCAGACACACACTCACAGCAGAACACACTGCACCACACACAACCACATCACACACACACACACCACACACACACACACACACACACACACACACACACATTCACACACACACACACACACATTACACTCACAGAGTAAACCACAGATGACCAGGTCCTCCTCCTCACACACACACACACACACACACACACACACACACATACGCTTTTTTGCTTTTCAGATGACCAGAAGAACACGGAATGATATGATGACAAAAAAAAAAAGATACATTTACAAAAAAAAAAATAGACATCTTTTCACAGAAGAAAATAGTTGTGTATGTTTGGAATGATATGATGTGAACTGTGGAGAATTAACACAAACACACACACACACACACACACACACACACACACACACACACACACACACACACAACTGTTCAAACGTTTGGTGTCAGTAAAATGTATTAATGTTTCTAAAAGAGTCTCTTCTGCTCATCAAGGCTGTATTTATTTGATCAAAAATACAGTAAAAACTGTGAAATATTATCATTTCAAACAGCTGTTTTCTGTGTGAATCTCTGTTAAAGTGTAATGTATTTCTGTGATGCGCAGAAAAATAATCACAAAAAAAACTCCATCATCAAATCCCACATGATCTACAGAAATCATTCTAATATGATGATCTGCTGCTCAAGAAACATTTCTGATTATTATCAATGTTGAACACAGTTCTGCTGCACAATATTTCTGTGGAAACCGTGATACATTTTATTTTTCAGGATTCACAGATGAATAGAAAGTTCAGAAGAACAGCATTTATTTAAATATAAATCTTTTGTGACATTAGAAATGTCTTAACTGTCACTGTTTTGATCAATTTAATGTGTCTTTGATGAATAAAAGTATTAATTTCTTTAAAAATACAAACTTTTAAGTGGTGGTAAACATCATTAATCATGAAGTTGAACACTAATCTGGTGGTTTCTCCAGCAGAACGGGCCTGACCTTGAGTGCTGTAAGTGTGTTGACTCAGCGTGTTAAAGTGCTTTGTGTTCATAACCAACCAATTTCAGCTGGAACAATGTGTTTCAATAATAACAGCATTGAACAGCAGAGACGCGGTCCTCCAGGAACCAGCGCATCAATGAGAAACGCTGAGCTGAGGGATACACGCAAACATACACACCCACACACACACACGAGTCCAGACAATGACTTCTCCATCCAGAAGATCGCGTCATGGTCACACTATAGATGCATTCATGGTCCTCTCAGACAGACATGATTCTGACGGACACAAACGTCTCAGTTACGTATGTAACCCTCGTTCCCTGAAAGAGAGAACGGAGACGTCACGGCGTGTAATGACCGACGAATTGGGATTTCGCCAGAGAGACCAATCCACTTTGAGTGAAACTAAACGAGCCAATGGACATTGGCATGCAGAATTCGCATCTGGCTGCCACACCCCCCAGCGTGGGTATAAGAGGCAGCAGGTGCACTGCATTCATTCATGCTTTCACTGAGGAGCCGAGCCGGTGACCCGGAAGCTCAGCGGTGGTACAGCAACTGTGGCAACGGGACGTGATGTCTCCGTTCCCTCCTTCAGTGAATGAGGGTTACATACGTAACCGAGACGCTCCCTTTCAGTCAGTCACTCTTGACTTCACGTCAGTGCTGCCCCTCCAGAGAAGCCCTCATCATACTTACTGCCCCTCCAGTGCCCAGTGTAGGCCTCCTAATCCTTCCTATAAGGCAGACTATAGAATCGGGTTCTACACAGAGAAGGTCGACTACAGCTGTTCCTCGAGCAACCCAACAGTAGGACTTGGATAACACTGGAAAAGCATGCCCTTCCAGTTGGAAGAGGACACACTGTGGAGTCACCTCCTCCCAGAGGGAGTAACCACGAGGGGACCTACTGCACATGGAAGTCTCTGAGATGGCTCATGGCTGCATCATTTAGAGAGAGCAGAATGTGATCTGCCAGGGGAAACACGGCCCTAGTAACTGCACCATGGACATACACATATGGGATCCCAACCGGGTCACTCATATGGGCACTAGTCTCACACCAGATTTCAGGAATCCATTGGCTGAAAGGCCTGGCGCTGGAAGCTCTGCTACGTCTGGCCGCCGGAGTGCTGGAGGACTCGACAGGGTTTGCCTGGTCAGGGAACTCTCTAGAGAATTAGGCGTTAAAGACGCTGCAAGCCGACTCTGAACCGGGCCTCTCAGTGCCACTACCTGTTTGAGGTGAGAACACAGGAGGAAATCGGTTCGACAAATAGGCTACAGAACCTAGCAGACCTGTTAGGAGTCACCCAGCCTGCAGCTCTACAAATGTCTGCTAGCAAGGCACCACGAGCCAGCGTCCAGGATGATGTGACACCCCTTGTGGCACACCTTGTGGTTCAAAGGCCAGGCTGATGGCATCCACTATCCAGTGGGCCATAGTCTGCTTGGAGACAGCCTTCCCCTTCAGCTGTCCACCGTAACAACAGACAAAGAGCTGTTCTGAGGTCCTAAAGCTCTGAGTTCTATCCACGTACTGTCGCAGAGCACGTACAGGACAGAGCAAAGCTAGGGCTGGGTCTGCCTCCTCCAGTGGCAGTGCTTGCAGGTTCACCACCTGGTCCCTGAAGGGAGTGGTAGGAATCTTTGGCTCGTAGCTGGGCCGGGGTCTCAGTGTTGCACTGGAATCGGCTGGGCCAAACTTAAGGCCCAATTTGTCGACCGAAAAAGCCTGCAGGTCTCTCACCCTTTGGATTAAGGCCAATGCAGTCAGGAGTACGGTTTTCATAGAAAGAAACTTCAACTCGACTGACTCCAAAGGCTTGAATGGGGCAGTTTGTAGGGATCTTAGCACCAATGCCAAATCCTAAGAGGGTAGGGAGTGAGGCCTAGGAGGATTTAACCACCTGGCCCCCCTTAGGAACCTGATGACCAGATCGTGCATCGTCATGTCCCCACAAGAAGAACATGCACTGTCCACGAACGCTTCCTCAGTCTGACTAATGCCCAGACACGTGAGGCAGCGATTGTGACTGTCCTGAGGCGCCAGGAAACAAACACATCCAGAAACGCACAGGTGATAAGACATTTTTAAAAAGGCGCAATCCCCCGAGTTGCTCTTTTAGAGATTGCTCTTTTAGTGCTGAAGCACGCAGGGGAGCTAGCCACCACACACTCCTAGTGTGGCTATCTCCACGAAGGATGATCTCTCTTTTTTTCCTTGTGAGACCGCGACCATCGCTGTGATTGCCGTAACACCCGCACTCATCTTTTTTGCAATCACTTGACAATGGGAGAGCAGTAGTGATGCACCACTGTCCACTGGCTCATTTAGTTACACTTGAAGTGGACTGGTCTCTCTGGGGAGATCCCAATACGTCGGTCATCACCCGACGTGACATCATGAGTGACCGACTGAAAGGGAACAGATGCTACTGTACACACAGGGTTCGCGGGGTCACGAGCAGGACACTGCACACTGATGCAAGATGATCTGTACATTATAACACATGATATACTTCGTGTTTCGTATACATTTACTTTGTTTTTTATATCATTGATGCTGATGCTGTAATGTGATTGGCCTTCTGAGAGGTCACATGACCTCCTGAAAGACAAACACAGAGCTGCAGACTGAAATGCATCACACTCAGGAACTATTAACAGAGTCACCCTTGTGAAAAGAGCATACTTTTACTACAAAGAGTGCTTATTACAAAAAATGATAAGCTTTTAGTTAACATATTTAAGTGTGGATCGAATGTAATGTTTTTCGGACATTTAATTGCATGTTATTTACAATTAAATGAAAATGAATTACAGTTTAAATTTGTATTAAATGCAATTAGTTGAACTGTAGAGTGTTTCTGAGTCAAAAATCTACTCAGTAGTTCAACTAATTGCATTTAAAATGCTGACCAACTTAAGTAGCACATCTTTATATGTAATTTCCTAATTCTATTATAGTCTTTGAAATATAGTTAAGGTGCTGCTGAATGTACAGATAAGCATTTATGATAAAATACAATATACTTTAATGTAATTTCTATTGAAACCTGTCTGTATTTAAATATACACTGTAAATGATATGATAAAGAATCATTCAACTCTAACTCTTCAATTTTTTTTTTAGCCAATTTCAATTTATTTTATTAGGTTATACAAGATTTAAAGTCAGTTTGATATAATTAGATAAATTAAAAATTAAAAAAGTTTATGTTATAAAAGTTAAAATGACTTGTGCTGTCAGTTTGATTATACTTAAAAATGAAAGGCAGCAAGTTTTCAAGTAAATTTGTAATGATGAAGCTGCAGTTAATAAAATCTGAAATGTAATATCAAATACCACACTACAGTTAAATGATAATCAAGAGCTTTCCATGTGCTCTAGTATGTTAGTCAGCATACGTGTACTTCTTTAAAACATGACAAACATTATTTAAACATCATGATTTAAAATGTGCTTTAAAATAAAAAAAAATTAATTTGACATTATTACAATGTGCATTTTTAAAACTCCTTAAGAAACAGACTCTTTTAGTCACTTAAGTGTCTTTTTTCATTCATATTATATTAACTGCAAGTACAGTTTTTAAAAAATATATATAACTATAATACAAATATACTTCATGGATTTAAAATTGTATGTGTGTGTGCGTGTGTATACACACACACGCACACATAGACACTCTCTTTTACGATCTGCAGTACGTGATTCACATGATCGTGAAGCACACGTGATCGGCACATTCACACAGCACTCAGGTTCAGTAAACTACAGTATTACCGCGGTACGTCTGGAGCGACAGGCTCTCACACCCTCATCATTCACGTCTGGCGTCCCATGAGGCCACAGAATCACTTATGTCCTCTGTAAAAGCATGAGCGCTGCCAACTGTCCCAAATCCTCTTTGTCTCCTGAACAAACGGACGAAGATGGACGGAGCCTATCTGAGATCAGCAGAGATTAGCTCCAGGACGCGTCTGAAGGACAGCGGAGCGGCTCTCACGCTAATGAAGCCCTCATCAGGACACCAGATGCATGATGGGTAAGGCATTCATCAAGCTCAAACAGCAGCTCGCAACCACAAGGTCATGGGTTCAGCTCCCAGGAAATGCATGAACTAATGTGTCACTTTACTGCAGCATGAATATGTACATGTAGAGTAAATAAAGGCACTTTGTTCAACATGTTCAACATGAAACGGTCAAAGTGAATCTCCTATATCATCATTCTGAACTCGTGATGCTTCACACCATGATATATGGTTTTGTACATTTACTTTGTATTTTCTCGGTTTGTTATGTTTATTATATTCTGTTTTCTATCTACATTTATGTATTATACTGTATACACACTACTGGTCAAAAGTTTGGAATAATTAAGATTTGTATGATTTGTTTTGTTTTTGAAGGAAGTCTCTTCTGGCTGCATTTATGTGATACATAATTAAATACATTAAAAACAGTGAAATATTATTACAGTTTAAACAGTGCAAACTCTACTACTCTAAACTCTACTTAGATAACCATATCAGAATTCACGTTCATATTTTTTAAAAATATTTACTGTAGCTTACAGATCTCAGTTTAAATGCTTCGGTTTGTTTCTATATTATATTATATTATATTATATTATATTATATTATATTATATTATATTATATTATATTATATTATATACCTAAGAAATGATTGACCCTTAGAAAGGGAATTCATGAGCAACATCTGATTAATTTTTTCATATTATAATACATTATTATACATTACATAATATAATATTACATTATATTATTACAAATAATTTTTAATAGAATTTCTTGGCAACACAGCTATGTTTTCTCAGGTAACCTAAAATGTGCATCATTTAGTTACATGAAGGGTCAAATCAAATATAATTTTTTTTTTTTTGATGTGTGTGCTGTACAGGTCTGATATAAAGAATGTTTTTGCTCAGGTGGCAGAAATGTTCGCCCAATAGAGAAAAGTTTTGCTCAGCAAGAAGAAAAAACTAATTAGAGGGAACATCGGTGATGATGCTGAAAATCCAGCTTTTAATCATAGCGATAAAATACATTTGAACAGATATTTTAAACTGTAATATTTCACATCTTTCTGTATTTTTGATCAAATGAGCAGAAGAGACTTCTTGACCTCAGTCTCTGTGTATGTGACAAATATAGAAGGTTAATGGAGTCTAACTGGTTATTCCTGACTAAACCAGCAGCGTGTCCTAGTTCCTGAGCCTTTCGTCTGTGTGTTTATTGTGTCGAGTGTCTTTCAGAGAGCAGCAGATCTGGGTCACAGACAGACTGAAGACTGGATGAACACACCTCACACGGGTTAAATATCAGATACACACATCACATACTGGACTAGACATTGAACACAGTGTCATGTGACCATCAATGACGCTTCTGTCCACATACTTACAATATTCTAGGAATTCTGGGAGTATGAGGAGATTTTCATTTCATGCTTTGTGAATAAAAGCCACATTCAGAATGTGTCTTCAGATCAATACTCCTGCATGCTTCAGCACTAGAGACTCAAACACCATGACTGTCAGAAAGCAGCGCCACACAGGAGCACTACATTACTGTGAATCCACACGATCGCTGCATGAAAAACACCTGACATTACATCGCCTCATAGCTTCAGAGCTCAACCCCACATTTCATTAGCAAATAGAGTCGAGGAGAGACCGCACAGTAAAACACACACACAAAGGGCAAAGGTCACGAGCAAACACTGCCATCAGCATAAATCACAGCAAACATGAATAAACGGCACCTGTTCTTCATTAGATTCACAGTGTTTCTCCGGATGGGTCCTGCAGCTCAGTGACTGACAGCAGATGAACGTATAACTTACACAGCAAAAATACACTAAAACAGCTAAAAACAAACAAGATATTTGTTATTTTATTTCACTTTTTTTGACTGTTTTCTTTTTTCTTTTTTGAAGAACCAGGATTCTCAGTGTTGAGAGAGAAAAAAAAATAGAATTTCTAGTTTCTAATATTCTAATATAGGTTTTCTAGACCTGATATGGCATAGCTATACCAAGCTCTAAAATATTTGATCAAATATTAAATTTTTTGTAAAAATCCTGATCCTTAATGTTGATCCAGTAAATCAGGAATGACTCGAAAAATCATCCAGATTCACTGATTAAAAAGAAGAAGCTCTTAAATCTTCTGAAAGGGTATTATTTTTTTTTTATAATAATTATAATTATTTTAGTTATTTGAATCCCAGGGACACTGCTAGTTTCTGTAAATTAAACAAAATAAATAAAAAGTTTTGAAAACAATGCTGTGCCATTTCAGCAAATGAACCAGACAGATATTTTTTTAAACGTCTACATTATTTATTTTAGTTTATTTCATTCAGCTAGTACATTATGAAATCATCATTCTGAATTTTTTGTATATTTTATTTGAAGTTTAAATTTTATTAATTATTATATTATTATTATATTATTATTATTATTTACTTATAATTTTATATATATATATATACTTATAAATATTTTATATATATATATATATATATATTTATATATATATATATATATATAAGGGGCATATTATATATTTAATTTCTATTTCTTCCTTCCTTTCTTTGTTTGTTTTAGTTTTAGGGTTAGGTCAGGGCAGATGAATCAGATAAACCATACACTATACTATAAACAAATATTGTTATGGAAAATCAGGGGCCTTAGAGTCAAAACAGTAGAAAATCACTTATGTAGATGAAATACCTGCCAAATCAATAAACATAAATCAAATATCTGAGATAATCCAGTTACTTCAAAGCAGCTCATGGCAAATCATGGTTTTAAAGTTTATAATATCAAATATCTTCATGCCGTATAGTCACATTAGCAGATTAGAGCTGGACAATAATTAATCACACAGTTGGGATTTGCTATACTGTGTATAGTTTTCTGTGAGTGAACGTCTGTATGCATACTTATTCATCCAGCTTTATATAGAGTAAAGAGCTGTTATACGCAGAGCCTTGTCATCAGACACACTGATTTCTCTCTCTCATACACACATAACACAGTGTGTGTTGAGTGTGTGTGACGCTCTGGCATAGTGAAGTGTGTCCTCTTCAGTGAAGACTCTACAATGAGTGGCTGTGGAGACTGGCACGAGCATCTGACACACACACACACACACACACACACACACACACACACACACACACACACACACACAGATGAGCTACTGTACCACACAAACACACGATTCACACAACACTTCATCAACAAAACACACCCCAGCTCAACTGAGTCTGTACTCTCTCATTCAACATCACTGACATTTCTGCTCATATTCTCAATTAGATTTTACTGTTATATCTTGTTTTCACTTTCATTTTAGTTATCATTTTAGTCATTTTGACATGCTTTTGTTATTTTTTAATGTCTATACATTTTTTATTATTTATTTTATTTTATTTTTTTGTTATTTTAGTACTTCTATTTAAACTAAATGAAAATGAGTTGAAATAACATACATTTAAGTTTTTTATATTTTATTTTATTTCAGTTAAAGTTTCTTTTATTTAAAGTAATGAAAATGCTAATGGTTATAGAGTTGGACTTGTAACCAGAAGGTCGCAGGTTCGAGTCTCGGTGCTGGCAGGAGTTGTAGGTGGGAGGGAGTGAATGAACAGCACTCTCTTCCACCCTCAATACCCATGACTGAAGTACACTTGAGCAAGGCACTGAACCCCCAGTTGCTCCCCGGGCGCTGGATATATAGCTGCCCACTGCTCCGGGTGTGTGTTCACGGTGTGTTCACTTCTCACTGCTGTGTGTGTGCACTTGGATGGGTTAAATGCAGAGCACCAATTCTGAGTATGGATCACCATACTTGGCAAATGTCACGACTTTCACTTTTTTTAGATAACAGCATCTGTTAAAAAAATAAATACATTTTCTCAAAAAAAAAAAAGCTTGAGTTGATATTTGGATGTTTGACTGATCAAGAAATCATTTTGAGATGATCAGCATCAGTAACTACAGACGTGTGTGTGAAACCTACCGACACCTGCATCACAAACGCTCTGCTGCGGATCCGTAATGGCTGCCGTCAGCAGAGAATCACTGAAATCACTACAGCAAACGCTTCGAGACACAAACACGCCACCCACACTCAGAACTATAACAGGAAATCCATTTAAGAGCCGACAGAAACACAGCAAACAAGCCTGAGACAGACATCTGCTGCTCCTGCTGAATCGACTCAGACATTAAACTGTAGATCATCATCCATTACACAAGATTCCCAGACAAGAGGAAACCGAAGAGACAGAGTGAATGAACACGCAATATAAAGAAACATGCTTCAAATTATCCAGACATCGATGAGATCCGTTCAGAGAGTCTGAAAACACCAACATGTTACTGATGGACATGAAACCTTCAGCAAAAATAGTAATCATACATAAGTAAATAATGTAAAATAAATGAATCACACAGACATCATTTTTTCAAAACTTTAAATTTTTTTAAAATAAATATAAATAAATACCATTTAAAATAAACACACAAACAAATCAATCAATCTGAAGCCAAAGGCTTTAAAATGAAAGATAAATATTAATTAAAAAAATTAAATATAATTAGAAATTAAAGGGTTAGTGAAAATGACCCCATGATTTCCTCACCCTCAAGGCATCCTAGGTGTATATGACTTTATTCTTTTAGACGAATCCAATCGGAGTTATTTTAAAAATTGTCCTGGCTCTTCCAAGCTGTATAATGGCAGTGAATGGGTGTTGAGATTTTGAAACAAAATAAAAGTGTGTCCATCCATCATATAAAGTGCTCCACACGTCTGCAGGGGCTGAATAAAGACCTTCTGAAGCAAATTGATGTGTTTGTGTAAGAAAAATATCCATGTGTAAAACTCTATAGCTTCTAATCACTACCTTATGCTCACTAACTCATGCGTATTAATTATGACGCATGATTAAAGAAAGCTACGAAGAGAAAGGGACTCCAATGAGAAATAACGAATGCAAAACAAAACACTGGTCATGAATTAGAAACACAAAATGAGGATTTGTAAAGAAAAATGTCGAAGGATATCGATAAAAGCCAAGAGGAGACTGGTTTTGCTTTGCTGTAAACAAAACTTGGTTCTTGCGGTATACTAGCACATTCTCACCAGACCTTACGCTACACCTACGTCCTGGATATGGATATTTATTGGATATGGATATGTTTCTTACACAAACACATTGATTCAGTACAGGAGGCCTTTATTCGTCCTCCGGAGCCGTGTGGAGCACTTTATATGATGGACGGACATGCTTTATTGGACTATTGAAAAATAACACCTATTCACTGCCATTATAACGCTTGAAAGAGCAGGACATTATTAATATAGCTCAGATTGGATTCATCTGAAAGAAGAAAGTCATATATAGGGCTGAAATGATTCAATTACAAAAAATGGTAGAGGCAAATTCCTCTGCCTCGAAGCATCTTTTAATTTTAAAGCTCACGGCAGGTTCTTTCGCAATGATTTTTTTAACGTGACACAACGCGTTTACGTCACCCACAAAGCGGACGGAGACGCAAGGCGTCAGCAGTGTTTTGATTTGATGGCGCTGGTTTGTGCAGGCTGCAAATGGAAGGGAACAATAACAATAGCGATGAGCAAAGGATAATAAAAAAACAAAAAAATAAAGAGAACGACGTCCAATGTTTCCAATGAAATAAAATTTCCATTGCAAGATCAAGCTTTGATACCACAACAGCACGTCATCCATGCCGCAGCATCCAGGATTTCCCATTCCTTGATTTATTTGTGGCGGCCTGCCACAATATCAACTCTGTCTGCCACAAATAGATTTTCCAAAATGCTTTGACTCTGTTAATAAACATGACCTCTGCACGTTTCAAAGTCAAAACGCGGCACAGGGTTTTTATATGAATGTATCTTTGAAGGGAACTGTCTTTAGAAAAGTTTCAATGTCATTTTGATTTAATCTTTGCTGTTACCGGGGAAACTGCTGTTTCTGCCGCTCCTAATGCACCTCCTGCTGGCAGAGAATGAATGTGAATTTACAATAAGCAAGTTTGCTGTTTTATATATAGCATATTTTTCCCCGGGGGAAGTGCCGCCACAAATAGAGTGCCCAAGAGAAAAATCGGGTGGCTGGGGGGGGGGGGGGGGTTGCGGTGTTTAAAATAAATAAATGAACATTTTGTAACAAAAAAAACAATTAAATTAATTTTATTAATTTCAATATTCATTAAAATGAATTGAAAAAAAATATCCTAAGCCTATGACAATAAGGAACAGCAAACAGTTAAGCTGAATCAAACTGACTGTTTCAACTTATTAAACTGACTTAAAAATCATTTGTTGCAATGACGTTTTTATCATATTATTACCCATAAAATGTCTGTGCTGTACCCAAATTAAGAATTAATGACCATTTCTACAGCCTTTGCAAATAGACAGCAGAGAAAGAGCGAGACCATCTTGCCTCAGCAGCAACCAATCTCACATACTCACATCTGAAGCGCTTATTTTGATCGTTAGACCTTTCCTGTTCTTGGAGCAAAATTAATGCTTAAGGTTGATTCAATATTACTCCTAATGAAAAAACATACAAACAAAAAAAAAACATCAGCAATAGGTACTACATTAACAAAGTCTCTTATATTAAGCATAAAACTTTTTGAACAGAATGAATAACACCGACGTATACCCGCGTTGTAACACAAATAAATAAATGGTTTTTGGATTTTACCCTTACTTTAAAATGAATGCTTAGTTTGTGGCTTATTATAGTATTAAAAAAAAAATATTTAAGCTGCAAGCAGTGATGAAAGGGCCCTCGCACCCGGGCTTACCGCCACCTGGTGGCCATAGGAGAACAGAGAACGTTGGGCAATATGCTTATAAAATGGTAAATATTTGTGCCAAATTTCCTCCTGCCAACAGGTGGCGCTATAATTATAACTGAATATTGGCATGTAGATGTCTTCAGGCCAGGACTCTTACTAAACATGTGAAGTTTGGGGCAGATCGGACATTGCATGTTTCATTGCATGTTTCCATCTTCAAATAAAGATGGAAGAGATGTGTTTTAAGCCGAAGATGGCTAAGGACTCAGCTGCTCGGAATGAGTTGGACAGGTCATTCCACCAGGAGGGAACATTTAATTTAAAAGTCCGTAAAAGTGACTTTGTGCTTCTTTGGGATGAACAATCAAGCGACGTTCACTTGCAGAATGCAAGCTTCTAGAGGGCACATAAGTCTGAAGTAATGAATTTAGATAAATAATTACAGAGCCAGTGGTGGTTTTGTATGCAAACATCAATGCCTTGAATTTTATGCGAGCAGCTATTGGTAGCCAGTGCATATTGATAAACAGAGGTGTGACGTATTCTTTTCAGCTCATTAAAGATTAATCTTGCTGCCAAATTCTGGATTAATTGTAAAGGTTTGATAGAACTGGCTGGAAGACCTGCCAAGAGAGCGTTGCAATAGTCTAGACTGGACAGAACAAGAGCTTGAACAAGGAGTTGTGCAGCATGTTCCGAAAGAAAGGGCCTGATCTTCTTAATGTTGAATAAAGCAAATCTGCAGGAACGGACAGTTTTAGCAATGTAGCCTGAGAAAGTCAGCTGATCATCAATCATAACTCCAAGGTTTCTGGCTGTTTTTGAAGGAGTTATGGTTGATGTGCCTAACTTGATGGTGAAATTGTGATGAAACGATGGGTTTGCTGGAACCACAAACAGTTCTGTCTTGGCCAGGTTGAGTTGAAGGTGATGGTCCTTCATCCAGCAAGAAATGTCTGTTAGACAAGCTGAGATGCGAGCAGCTACCGATGGATCATCAGGATGGAATGAGAGGTAGATTTGAGTGTCATCAGCATAGCAATGGTATGAAAAGCCATGTTTCTGAATGACAGAACCTAATGATGCCATGTAGACAGAGAAGAGAAGTGGTCCAAGAACTGAGCCCTGAGGCACACCAGTAGTTAGATGTTGTGACTTGGACACCTCACCTCTCCAAGATACTTTGAAGCACCTATCTGAGAGATAAGACTCAAACCACTGGAGTGCGGTTCCTGAGATGCCCTTTGCCAGTAGGGATAACAGGAGGATCTGGTGGTTAACAGTGTCAAAAACAAGTATATATTCTATATAATAGAAGTTTAATTTCATAAAGCACAAGTTGATTTCAAAATGCTCCTACATTTTTTTTTGCATTTTGTGTTTTTCAGTTGAATAAAATATTATTTTCCCCTATATATTTCATCATTGAGGATTTCTTAAAAAAATCTCACTAAAAACTCTTTCCACACTCCTACTAACTATTGCTTATGATTCACCCATGTCTCGTCTCGTGGGATAAGTGTCTCGTCACATATATAATATTGGCCTTAAGATGACTTGAGGCCAAGACTCTTATCAAACATGTGAAGTTTGGGGCAGATCGGATATTGCATGTTTAAGTTAGTGTGAAACAAGATATTTCCTGTTGCCAGCAGGTGGCGCTATAATTATAATTGAATATTGGCCTTTAGATGTGTTCAGGCCAGGACTCTTATAAAACGTGTGAAGTTTGGGGCAGATTGGCCATTGTATGCATGAGTTACAACAACTTCATGTTTCATAGTATTAATAGCATGCATTAGCACTTAGTAAGTGTTGCTAGCATGTTTGAGAATATTTCTAGCATGTTTAGCACACAATGGCATATTTTACTGTGTTGCTAATAGTGTATAACAGTGTAAAACATGTTACTTCCTGTTGCCGGTAGGTGGCGCTAGTACTATAACCAAATATGAGCATGTAGATATCTTCAGGCCAGGACTCTAATCAAACTTGTGAAGTTTGAGGCAGATTGGACACTGCATGCCTGAGTTACAGTAACTTCACTGCATTAATAGCATGATTTTGTACCAGGAGACTTTTTGTAGGTAATGGTGTTACACGTTTGTACTGATTTTCATGCATGTACGTAAAACGTAGCCCGAGGCGCACTCCGTTGCAATTTTACAGGTGACACTATCAAGCCATTTTGCCACACTCACTTCTGAAACCTATATCAGATGTAAATTTTCACCAGTTCTGATGCATGTGCAAAGTTTTGTGAGTTTTGGAGCATGTTTAGGCCCTCAACAATGCGATTCATTTTGGAGAAGAAGAAGAAGAAGAAACGGAGCAATTCCAAGAGGATCCTCAGACTGCAGTGCTCGGGCCCTAAAAACATAGGCTGCAGAAAAAAAAATTGTACAATGACAAATTCACTTATATTAAACTTTGAATTTTATTAACAAAATGAATAAGGTAATATGCTTTCAATGGTCTTTGGATTTCCCCTTACGTATAATGCCACAAAGCATTCCAAGAAGAAGACAGTAAAGGCTTATGCTACGCCTGAGCTGTAGATTTTGAAACTTTTCATTTTGAAAGTTAAGTTGCACAATTAAAGGCAATGTTTTTGTATTGTTTATTTATTTAATGTATGCCTTTGTTTTGATACTTTAAAAAAAAAGTCATTTGAAATGTATTTATTATTATTTGTTTTTGCATCTCAGCAAATGCTTTATTTTAAACCCAGAATGTATGACACTTAAATGGACTTAATTCATCTCAGTCAACTTTATTGTCATTGAGTCATCAGCTAACTGCCGAAGTGTGGTTAAAACTATATACGTTCCCTGCACCAAGCCTGCTTCCTCTACGTGAATGAAACACCGACTTAAAAACCCTATGTGCACATATTGCCCCCAAGTGGTGACAACCCAAAATACATTGACATTAACGCATTGGCTCCTACAGTCATTGTTCACAGTACAAGTAGAGACAGTAAAACAATAGGTAGTAACTAAATGTTTATTTAAAAAAATAAAAATGTTGATTTTTCTAAAAAAGGAAACCAATTAGTTGCTAATTTTAAGAGACCTGTCTTATTTTCTCTTGTATATTTAATATTGCACTTTAATTAAGCAAAAACATTTTATCCGATTACTTGATTAATCAATGAAATTTTCAATAGAATACTCGATTACTAAAGTATTTGGTAGCTACAGCCCTAGTTATATAATACACCTAGGATAATTTGAGGGTGAGTAAATCATGGGGTAATCTTCATTTTCTGTGAACTAACCCTATAAATAAATCAAACAAAAATATAAATCACACCTAAGTCATTTTTCAAAATGTAAACATTTTAAAATGCATTCATTTTAAATATAAATAAATAGAATTTAAAATGAATGAATGAATGAATGAATGGATAAATCAATCAATCAAACAGAAGTTAGGTCATGGTAGGTCAGTCTGTAAAAGTTTGTATGCTACTGTTAAACTTAATTTGGAAGTGATTTGTACTGATACACTCTGCTGACAAACAAAAGAAAAGCATTACAATGAGCTGAAATCGATGAAACTCTGTGCACAGAGATCTTTGTCTGATTAATGGAGCGTGAGATGAAGATCAGCATCTCAGCAGAAGCAATGAGCTTACAGGACATTCAGACATCCATTTGACAATCAGAACGAGACTCAATCTGATCAAACGGATCTGACTCACACCAGCTAACAACGAAACCGCTAACGGCTACATCAGAAATAAACACAAACACAATTTACATAATGCCATAATATGTGGCTCAAACGTCCTGTGCTGCCCACACGCTACCGTCACACTTCCTCTAACTTCAGATCAGCCAAACGTGTGTGTTTGAGATCAGAATATCATCAGTTCTGCTGCAGCAATGATTATGGTAGTAATTATATTCACAAGATAGCATGAAGTGCCCTACATAGATAACAATATGTGCACAGCACAAAAACCCCCAGCATATTGTTATGATGATGTTAAAATGTAAATACATCCACAAAATTATACACACTGTTCAATAAGTAAAATTACAAATGACTTGCTTCTTGTGTCAGACCAAGGCTGCATCTCATTACTAGTTTTACTTGGTCTTTGCTCCGCTTTACACAACACATAACAACACACACACATATAAAAAACAAAAAAATATACAGGCATTCAAGGGCAGGCTTTAAAATGGTTTAGATCATACCATATCATAAGATTTAAACGTGGAATCATCTCAATTAAATTAAATGTTTCATGGCACTTAGCGGGTGTTGCATGCATCAGTCCAAAAGAAGTTAAATAAAAAGTAAAGAAAAAAAAAAAAAAATTGTCTCACACAGCTCCGGGGGGTGAAGAAAGGCCTTCTGTAGCAAATTAATGCATTTTTGTAAGAAAAATATCCATATTTAAAATGTAATAATCTCTTCAATCTAGCTTGCGCTCAGTGTTATAAATGCAAGCACCTCCAGGCGGATGACGTATGAGGTCAGCGTTGTGCATGCGCTGCTCAGAGGAGACACACGCGGAAACACAGTGGAGAGATCAAAACAGCGGTCACTAATTTGAAGTACAAAATGAGAATTTGTAAAGAAGAATGTTGGAGAACTCGATATAAGCCAAGAGGAGACTGGTTTTCCTTTGCTAAAGTAAAATAAAATCACCTTACTTTGCTCCTGTAAACAAACGTTGGTTTTCACGAAACTCACCGGCGCATGCACAGTGCTGACCTCCACACGTCATCCGCCCAGAGCTCCTTCCATGTACAACTGTTGGCACAAGCTACATTAAAGTGATTATTACATTTTGAATATGGATATTTTTCTTACAAAAATGCATCAATTCGCTACGAAAAGTCCTTTGTTCACCCCCCAGACCATTTTTTTTGAATGGTCACTTTTTATTTAACTTCTTTTGGACTGAAGCACTACTACACCCGCTGAATGGCATTAAACAGCTAGAAAGACCAAAGACAGTATTTTATACAACTCCGACTGGATTCGTCTGAAAGAAGTCATATACACCTAGGATGACTTGAGGGTGAGTAATTTATGGACTAAATTTCATTTTTGGGTGAACTAACCCTTTAATGGCTTAGCTCCTGCGTACCTAACTAGTCTTCTACCACGCTACAACCCATCACGCTCCCTAAGGTCACAAAACACTGGACTTTTGATAGTACCTAGGATAGCAAAGTCCACTAAAGGAGGTAGAGCTTTTTCACATTTGGCTCCCAAACTCTGGAATAGCCTTCCTGATAATGTTCGGGGCTCAGACACACTTCCTCTGTTTAAGTCTAGATTAAAGACACATCTCTTTAGCCAAGCATTCAAATAATGCATCTCATAATCTTGTACTGCAGTTATGTCCAGTGGTGGGCCGTCACAAAAAAATACAATTGTGTGAAAAATGTTTTTATTATTATTATTATTATTTAGGTATCATTTTCATTTGTGTAATGTCCACAAATTTGCCTATGATTAGTTTCGTTGAGGTTGAACTGGAGTATCCTACATAAAAAAAAAGTCTACAGATAACACTTCCCTTTTGTTCAAAGATGTCGCATCTGATTTATAACGAGCATTAGTGTCAGAATCATCAACCAATCACATTTTGGCGTTCAATGACAGCGCGCCCTCTGGGTCTAGTGATGTGCCCAGTGCTACCCCCAGCCAGGGTTGCCAGGTTTTTCTCGACAAAACCCGCCCAATCTCGTTTTGAGGGGTCCCCTGTTAAAAATTGCATTCCTGGAGTAAAATACACACTTTTGGCTGGGTTCCCCTGGTAAAATTCATATTCCAGGGGCTAAATATCACTTTATTGAGGTCGCTTCAACCAGCGGGCATGAAAAACAACCCACGGCAACAGTTTTTAAGTAACCCAATTTGGCAACACTGTGCCCCATTTAGTTGGGAATTTCCAAAGTATAAAAGCGAAATTAAATGAAAAGAAGAAAATGACAGCCGCAGTCGCCGGCGCCTCCACCAGATCTTGTTGCCGATCTACTAAATGCCTTTTGCCTCTTTTGCAGACAAAAGAGGAATAACTGAGAAATTATAAACTACTCAAACTGAATTCGCTAACAAAGGATTTGTGCGCCATTTCAAAAATTGCAACTATGAGTGGCTAACAGCTATCACCGAGCACAACAAGTTTTGAGAATGTTCATAGTGACCCAAGTATTGGTGGATTACTTTTACTGATCCATGTAGTTAAACTTAATCTAAACCAAACCCACCCAGCCTACTGTTGAAATTGTTGATCAGCTGTCATTGTAGTTGAGAGCCTGTGTACGTCATAATATGTTAATTATATACATATGGCTGTGTTAGCTGTTACAGGGATGTGTAAGATAGATGTGTAAGGGTATGTAGTTTACAGTTGCTTACTGAAGGCCCTGACTGAAACCCCATGGTACGCTACTGGTTATATCTGATCAAATGCACATTAACATTCCTTTGCTTGGGTTGAACACATCATTTTTTGCTTAGTTGGAACAGCAGCTATGCTAATTTTTCTTTATTTCCATCTCTGTTTCTGCTACGGGGTAAATAGGAATTACACAAGCCTCACCCTGGATCCAGCCTCATATAAAGATCTGAGATGACCGAACACCCGAGAAGAGATGATGCTAACCCCTCAGACAACATACAAAACTACCGAATTTTCTGTGAAGCTGCTTTGCAATGATCTGTATCGTGTAAAGCGCTATACAAATAAATGTGAACTGAATGGAATTAAATGTGCAATACCCAACACCATTTCTACTACAATATTTATTAGGTTCTGCTTCTGTGTGATTTACATTCTCTTGCATAATTGTATCTGTATATAGATTATTTTGTACTTGCATTACATTATCTGTCTTGTTTCTACACATTATGTTTTTAAAAGTAAAATATTGCTGCTCAAGAAATATTTCTGATTATTATCAGTGTTGAACACAATTGTGCTGCCCAATATTTTTGTGGAAACCGTGACACATTTTATTTTTCAGGATTCACAATTGGAAAAGACAAAGACAGACAGAAAGTTAAAAAATTTTTATTTTATTTTATTTTCTTTATTTATTTTTTCAATTAAAGAAATTCACACTTTTATTTATCTTAGGACTCATTAAATTGATCAAAAGTGTCAGTAAAGACTTTTATAATGTGACAAAAGATTTCTATTTAAATAAATGCTGTTCAATCATGACAACTCTCAGACTGTTTTACAATGTTACATCTTAACAATGTTAATGTATTTGGTCTTGGCGGAACAGATCTGCTGCTGCTGCTGAATTGCTGCTGCTGCAAGCAAGTACAGGAACTTGCTACTGCAAATGCATTAGAGCCCGACCGATATATCGGCCGGCCGATATTATCGGCCGATATGAGCTAATTGCATTTAAATCGGCATCGGCGTTTATAACGGCCGATGAAACATGAGAAACAGAGTCTCATGCTTCACTCATGTTATGAGTGTTGCATAGTTTGCCACCACCAGAGGGAGCTCTGCAGCTCCCCAGTTGACAACAGCGCCAGAAATCCACTACAGAAGAAAGCTATCAGCGGAGCCACTGAGATGTACTCTTTTGAAGGCGAGTCTGTTGTTCGTCATGTGAAATGATTGTAGATTTAGTTCATACACTGTATATAAAAACAGTGTGGTAGTTCTAGCTAACGGTCCTATCATCACTTCTAAATATTCTGTAACATCACTTACAGCCGCTAATGCATTGCTATATTAGATTAGCCACAAAGCTAATACCATGTTTATCAGTGGAAGAGCGCGAACGTTAATAAGAGGTCAAACTATAACGTTAGCGTTTAACTTATTCTAAATATATCTGCAGTTTTTCCCACATAATGACCGCGTAACTGTGGCAGGGGGGCGCGTGTAGTCAATGACTAGAAGTTATGTACAGCGTGCCTCGACAAAACAACAACTGTTACGTTATTCTAACGCTAACATAGCTTCCTTTTTAGCATGCCCCTTAAATGCTTGCTATTAACTTGTTTGAAGGTGGTTCTTCTCAAAATTGACAGCGGTGTGTTCATGACACTAACGTTAACCATCTCAACTTCGAATTGATTCCGTAATCTTCCGGTAACAGTAGGCTAACTTTACGTTCGCCAGCGCATGACGATGTTTTGATTCAGACTGCACAAAGAGAAGAGGAGAAGATATACGGGTCCGTTGTGAATGTGTCTGTGAGAGCAAATATAGTGTAGTTACAGTAACTACAGTAGGTGCGTCAGAAACGATTAAACCAGAGGGGACATGTAAATAAATGTGAGCTGAACAAGCGCTTTTTTTCTTCTTTTTTTACAGATTGTTTCAAAGCAGCTTTACAGACATAACAGGAAAATGTTGTAATAATATAGTTAAATATAAGTAGGTAATAGGTAATACCTATTGCTTGACAAAAAAAAAAAAAATATATATATATATATTTCTCTATATTTCTCATTTTTGCCTATGTAGGAGATCCCTGTTTATTATTATTATAATTCTAATGATGACATGAGTAATGATACATGATGATATTATTAATACACATGCTTATTCTTTCTCTGTCTCTCTTTCTGCCCTACAGATGGCTGAAAAAGGTGAACGCTGTGGGACTACTTCTGCAAAGATTCCTCTAATGCAGTGTTCTTTTGATCATTAAAAAATATATACTTTTGATGTGCAATTGTTTAGTCATTGAGACTGTAATCTAAGGCTTTTTTTAACATAATCCCCTTCTGGAAAATGGTTTATACAGCCCACATACATAGAACAGGCAGATATTTTACTATTGAATGTTGTGTAAGTGTAGTTTATAGGAAATGGGTCTAATATCCAGTTATTTTCAAAATCAAAATATCGGCTTATAAATCGGCTCTTTTCGAGTTAATATCGGCACCGGCATCGGCAGTATTTAAGACATACTGCTGCTGCACAAATAGCATATAAAACCCCCAACAAAGCTGGAAGAAGAAACAAAAGTACAAATAGCATATAAAACCCCCAACAAAGCTGGAAGAAGAAACAAAAGTTTAAAACAATTAAACACCCTATAAGGCAGAAGGAATATACAAGATAAAACCCCACAGAAAAAGAAGATCCATTGCCAAGACATCCCCCCCCCCCCATGTTTGCTAGATCCATTGCCAAGACATATGTACTGCTGCTGCTCCAGAGAGCCGTGAGACCGTGTGTTTGCTATCTATGTGAGCCTGGGCCAGCTTTGCCGAATGACTTAACGCTAGTGAACTAGTGCTGTACTTACCTTTGACTTATTAATAAGCTAACAAAATAATTACCTGGTTAAATGTGTTTCTGGGCTAATGGACCCCAGATAAATTAACTAGTGGCTTAACGATGTGAACCTGGGTGATGCACCCTTAATGACCTAAATAACTATGTGTGTCTGAGCCAATAACTCAAACTTACCTAGGTAGAAACGTGCACTATGTGTGTCATTAACAAACAGGAATCACAATGCAGGCTGTCAGACGAATTAAACCCCAGCAATTTGTCATGCAAGAGTTGTAATTTTTTCCCATTAACGTTCATCAACATTACTGCAATGGAAATACTTACCTTTAACTTATAAGCTAACAAAATATTTGGCAAAAGAATAAATCGTTGTGGTGTCCTATGCCCAGGACTAATTCTGCTTCAGATGCAGCTGCTCATTTATTTTGAGAATTTAAAATATTTATATCGCATATTAAGAACAATAATGTTTGCACTGTATGAACACATCATTGCTAAATGCGTGGCTCATTCCAAGATGATCTTGTGCAAGGCATTACAGTGACTTTATTTAAATGCAGTTGACTGCTTTTATATTGTGTCTAAATTAAAATTTGCAACATAGAAATGCTGTGCATGCTGCTGCTACTGCACAAGAGACTGAACTGCTGAGAGCTCCATTAATTGGAATATGAGTAGCTAGGAGAATGCCTATTTTACTCTAACACAGTGTCTACACCAGACACGAGCGGCATAGGTACGATAGATAAAGCAGTCCACAAGGTGTGCAGTGCAATACAGCCAACGCAAGAAAACTTCTACTACTGCTGGTGCTGCTATTGATAATATTCACTAACATTTCAATACGGAATTAAAGTACATGCTCTTGCTGTTAAAGATATTCACAATTTTGTAGTAGAAATTTATTGTGCAAGCTATAGCGGTTGTAATATTTAATCAGAATTTGCAAAGCATAATCTACTGCTGTTGCACGAAACCTGAGTAAGCAAAATAAAAAAAACAAAGCAATAAACACTTAAAACAATTAAAATATCCTAAATTACCCACCACTGAAAAATCACAAAAAACTAAACAACTAAATCACTCTACATTAGCCACTGCTATATTAGGAATAACAACCTGACTTGCTATGCATGCTGCTGCTAATATTTTTTCTAACCTTGCATCTGAATTTGCTATGCATGCTTTAAAATTTGTTAACATTGCAATCTGAATAACTATGCATACTGCTGCACAAAAGTACTTAGAATAGCTACTGCCCCTTTATTAAATAACCAAACAACCAAATAATGCCTATTTCACTTTTAAAAGTTCTATAAATCCTGTTGAACTGAATAGCAAAGAAATAAAAATTCACTTAAAAATCACTACCATCCAAGCGTTATCTTATCACTGAAATTTCATGCAACTAAATGTACTTTATGCTGCCGCTGCTATATTAGCAACAATGATAATTGGACTGCCATGCAGACTTCTGTTAATATTTTCAACATTGTATCTGAATTTTGCCATGCATGCTGCTGCTATTAAAATTCACAAAACTTGCAATCTGAATAGCTATGCAATTAGAAATGGTTTATTATTAGTAGCATCTTTAGATTTAAAACAAATTCATGATTAATTACCTTTAAACTATCACTTAACATGACTTTTATAATAAACTCTTCACTATCCCGGAACCAAGGTAACAAGTGAAATAGAGATGTGGCCCCTTTTAGAATGAGTGCTCCCTCTTCTGAGTAAAGGCTGATTTATACTTCTGCGTTGGACCTACGGAAAATCCTTTATCCCTTTAGTACTCATTTAAACTTCAGTACACATGCAAACAGCTATGACTTCAATAAACACAAGCAAAACGACAAAATCCAAAGTCCACGGGCATGTTGCTGGTGTTACCCACAGTACCACGACAAAAGAAGAAGAAGCGCCTCGAAGGAGACAGCAACGGAACAGGAGAAGATATGGCATTCTTTCACTCATTAAATTATTTAAAACTACACAAAGGAGACAGCAACGGAACAGGAGAAGATATGCCATTCTTTCAGTCTCCATAAGGACTTGTACCATGGCAGATCAACATTGTTTGTCGCGGACAACTACTGATGTATAATGCTATTTAGTATAATAAATAAAAAGACACTTGTTCTTTGCTTTGTTTTATTTTATATAAGAAGATGTAACATTAAATATATATTAAAGTGCACATTATAAACACACACCAATCTCAAGTACATATGGAGGAAGGGGTTCTAGCAGACCAATCGCAGCGCTTGCTGTCCATGTAGAATTGATGCGCTGTTAGATTTTTGGAGAGGTGCACGTCAGGCTACGGTGTAGGTCCACCTTGACTTAAAACTGTGAAAAGTATAAATCAGCCTTAAGTGCATTGCAATGTGGCACGAGTACATGTATGAGCGGGTATATTGTTTTCTGTTGCTCATTAAAATAGTAAGGCTGTTCAAACCGACTCCACTAGTGAGGTGTGCATCTGAGACTTAAAACTGTGAAACACTAACTGCAAACCGACTCCACTAGTGAGGTGTGCATCTGAAAGTGATCCGTTCATGGTTAATGTAGAAATGAATGCCCACAGAAGATATTAAAAGCTTTGGAGATTTCGGGCAAAAAAGGTTATCCCCAATTCACTTTACTGTTCTAAAATCTGTGACGCTTGACGTTGTTTTCTTACATACATGAACTAGGAAAGCTGCTTGCTGCTGCTGCTAAAGCCACTGCTGTTATATGAACAATGCATGCTTAGTAATTACTCCTCACGCGAATAACCTGCACGTAGTTTTACAACTTGTATGTTTTCTAGTTTAAAAATGTCCATCTGACGAACGCAATAAAGCACTGAAATCAGAGTGAAAACCGTTTACTTATCTAGCTGTTGAGTTTCAGAGAACTCTGAAAGCGTGCTCCAGGAATCTCAAGTGAACGCTAGCCAGCAATTTAAAAGTAAGGCAGTAAGCTCATTGGCTGCATATGCAGCATGAACCAATCAGCTTGTGCCAAGTCGTTTAACTCTCTGAATATCGTTACGTTAACACCCCATCAGCCAGCGCCATCTAGAGTTTCATGATTGAACTATATATTTCTTTTGAACTTTCTGTTCATCTGTGAATCCTGAAAAATAAAATGTATCACAGTTTCCATAAAAAAATATTGTGCAGCACTGTTTTCAACATAATAATAATAATAATAATAAATGTTTCTTGAGCAGCAAATCATCATATTAGAGAATGATTTCTGAAGATCATGTGACACTGAAGACTGGAGTAAAGATGCTGAAAATTCAGCTTTGATCACAAAAATAAATTACAGTTTAACAGAAATTCACATGGAAACAGCTGTTTTAAATTGTAATAATATTTCTGTATTTTTGATCAAATAAATGCAGCTGTGGTGAGCAGAAGAGACTCTCTCAGAAACATGAACAGATCTTACTGAAGTAGTCCATCAGTTTAGTAGTATAGGAGTATTGTCACGAATCCTCCTTCCACCCACCAGAGTTCGCCCTCACATTATATTGACTCTCACACCACACAGACTGTTACACATCACCCTGGACTATTTCCCATGCTCCATTGCACTAATCACAAGTTCACCTGAAACCAGTGTGTGATTGGCAGCTGCTATCAATAACACACAATATATAAATCAGTCTCACACCACCATTCACTGCTGAGTATTGTTTGCGTTTGTCACTCTCTAAGTGGTAGTGTTTTATGGAGTTAGATTCCTGTCCTAGTTTTCTGAATCTAGTTTGGTCTTGATTCCAGTCTGTTTATCTCATCCTGTCTGTCAGCAGCCTGCCCTGGAATTATTAGCCTGTCTTGGATTATCCTTTTCATCTTGCCGTTCGGACTGTGTTTGCACATTAGTGATGGGTAAATGAAGCCTCATGAAGCACTGAGGCTTTCACCTGACTGTTTCGGGAAAAGTTTCAAAGCTTTGGAGTGTGAAAAAACAGCGCCATCTGGTGGTTAATAAAAACATATAGAATCCAAAAGCCTGTGAAAGACCCTCCGACAGATGAAGCAGCGACCACACATTCCATAGATCGACTCATGTTACATGCACAAATAAAAGCCTAACAGTGTTTGTTTGTTGAATTTCTCTCTCTTATAAAATAAATAACCCATTAAACTGTGGCATTAAATGCCAATATGAATATCAATATGATGTAATAGAAGAATGTACACATATATGAATTGCATATGCCAAATATAATTTTTATTCTTCATATTAATTGTATGACTGAGTATTTAAAAATGTAATTGAATAAATCTGAATGAAAACTTACTCGTAAAGTAAGATCTGCGGTTTCAAATATTCCACACGCACACGTGATTGGACAGAAAGTGAGGATTCGTTTTTCGTTGATCACATGATTCTCTGAAAACAATACGCGCTCCGGCACACAGCTTCGTGAGAAATTGCGCTGCTTACTCGAATCGCGCTTTGAAGCTCCAGTGTCATATGTAACATCACTATTGCACCTTGCCTGGACTATTGCTCATGTTATCGGATGACCCCTCTTGTCAAGCCCTCTGGACACTGTTAGCCGCCGATCAACCACGCCCGCTGGATTACTCTTGTCTTGCCCTCGATATACCTGTGTGCCATTGTCTGACCCTTGCCTGTTTTGACCATGTTTAAGAATAAAGCTTTGCGAATGGATCCGCACGCCACTCGTCTCAGTCTCTCTGTAACAAGTATATAGTAGATTGGACTATTTTTCATTTTGCAATGCATTCTGGGAACCCTGTTGTATGAATGCGATGCTATCGAATCTGTCCTAAAGCAGGACTCACACTGCCTACTTTCTGGAATAATCTTCACATCGGGAACATGCAGATGAAGCTCTACAACACTGAATACATGCAGATCTGGAACAGTGTCTCAGCTTCAATCAAACACACACACGTTAACAATCCAACATCTGATGCACTGTATGAGCCGACCTGAGATCTGACAATACACCACATTAATGAGCTGTATCTCAGCTCATGTGTGAATCATTCTGCATCACGTGTCATTCCCTCATGATTAATGGAGCTCATATAAAGCAGAAGAATGAACGTCTGTTAATGACAGTAAATCAGAACAGATCTGTTTGAATGTGCTGCTGTGATTGAGAACATTCATCAGGCTATTCTAATAAAAACTCACCCATAGAAAGTCCTCCTGCCCTGAGTGAGTCCTGCATTTGATGCTGTGATCCTGCTGGATGTGAGTGTGTGTGTGTGTGTGTGTGTGTGTGAGAGAGAGAGAGAGCTGGCAGGAGTCTGAGGTCACGTTCTCGTCCTGCTTTCAGCTGTAAGAGTGATTCTGTAAAACCTGAGCAGATCCAGAATGAAACAGAGACCTGCTGCTTCACTCGCTAGAATACTAATGATCACACATCAATGTGCTCTTCAGACGCCTCCAACACACACACACAAGCATATAAAACTCATACTCACCCAGCAACCCACCCACCAACAAACACACATTAAAAAAAACAAAAACACAGATAAATGGAAAATCCTATTCATTATTTGTCAGTCAAGTGTGACTATCATCAGTCCTGCCCACAGAAATCTGTATATTCATATGCACTGTGGTATAAACCAGCACAATACCAGAGTAAAAGCTCAGTGCAGTACACCATCAACTCAACAGAATCAAATCTGCCTCCATCTTTAATTCACACAACGGACTGCTAGTCAACCACTTCAGCAAACCAGTGTTGAATCACTCAACAACACTGCCATCTTTAAATCAATAACACACACTGACAGCTGGAGACCATCAAACCTTCTCAAACACATCAATCCACACTAGGGATGTAACGATTCAATCACCTCACGATTCGATTCGATTCACGATTTTGATTTAAAATTAGAGGCAACCACTGCATTTTAATCATGATCCAATTAAAGATGCTGCATACATGCAACATGAGCAGCTTTTAAACTAAAATAATTGTATAATTTCGAAATCTGATGCAAAAACAGAATGGATTGACTTCAGTTTTGTGAAACTATACATAAAAAATATCTGCATGAAACAGAAACAGCAGACGAGCTGAACGAGACGCAGATTCACTCTCTGCCAGCAGGTGGAGCTTAAAGCGTTTCCTTGGTTACCGCTGTAAACAAAGCAGTGCTGCACTTATGAACTTTAATATGCTTCATACAGAGGCAAGATGAAAAGAAAAAATACCATCTAAACTTTTCTAAAGAAAGTAAGTTCCCCTCAGACACACATTCATATAAACTCCTGCCCCGCGATTTGTTTAGCATCTCAACCGATTTGAATCGCCACATATTTGAATCGATTTTCAACCGGCTCGCAGTTAATCATTACATCCCTAATCCACACAGTACTGCGGTAAACATGGGATTCACCATGATGCTACCAGAAAACAACAACGAGACACTGAGTTTAATCTTTTGTGTGTGTGTGTGCAGCGTGTGAACCAGTGTTGTGTTGTGTGTGTGTGTGTGTGTGTGTGTGTGTGTGTGTGTGTGTGTGTGTGTGTGTGTGTGTGTGTGTGTGTGTGTGTGTGTGTGTGTGTGTGTGTGTGTGTGTGTGTGTGTGTGTGTACTGGTATTCACTACATTATGGTGACCAAATGTCCCCACAAGTATAGTAATATCAGTCAGTTTTGACCTTGTGGGGACATTGTTTGGTCCACATGAGGAAACAATCTTATAAATCACACAGAATTAATTGTTTTGAGAATGATTAGTGTGAGGGGTAGCTTTAGGTGTAGGGTTAAAGTAAGGAGATAGAAAATACAGTTTGTACAGTAGAAAACTATAACGGCCATGGAATAAACCAACAAAACATGGAAATATAACATGAATGTGTGTGTGTGTGCGAGGTCAGCGTTAGAGCACACAAAGTGAGGGGGTATGCACTTTGAAAAATAAACTTTAATTCACTTTGAAACAGTTGTGGGCAGTAACACATTATTGTAATTTGATTACTTTTTTAGTAACAAAGTAATTTAACGTGTTATAATTGTCAAAATAGTAATTAGAGTATAGGTACAAGCCGAGGTCTCGATATGTTACTGCCGCGTTATAAGGATGTAGTTTATGCACCGTCGAGTCAAGTGCATTCAGTGGATTAGAGACCTGCTCCCGCAAGACCCGACGCTACAGAGCGAGGCGCGAGACAACACTTGATAGTGCAGACACACATGTGTTTGCGGGATGCGGGACAATAAAATGATTCATAGGACTCCCACAAAATAGAAATATCTAAACATAAAATATCTAAAACAAATAAACTGTTATTCATCTATTGCACAAAAGCAACATGAACTAACATAAAATCTAAACAATATAAACGCTGCAAGCATATGCACAGTTTCTATTTAGGCTATAACACGTGTTTGCAGAGCTGAACAACGCAGTGCTGAAATTTGCGTGCTAATGAATCCTCTTATTAGAACACACAAATTGTAGACATTGTGAAAGATTCATTAAGCATATATTTATTGATTTATAACAGAGATTTGTGAGATTGTGTTGAACTGATATGTCTTTTAGAGATTATAAATGCAGCACTCTTTGTTGGCATTCTCCCAAACCATGCACAGAGCAGCCACCTGCTTTAGTTAAAAATAACAGTGTTCTGTGAATGTTGATGCTTTAATAACAAATATTTATGATGGGATTTCATAAATTTAATGGAGAAAAAAGTAAAGTAACTAGAAATGTAACTAATTACTAATTACTTTTGAAATAAAGAAATCAGAACAGTAACATGATTACGTTTAAAAGGAGTAATCAGTAATCGGTAATTTGATTACATTTTCAGAGTAACTTGCCCAACACTGCTTCGAAAATTATAACGGCACTTCTTTCTGAATATTGATTTGATCCAAATTATGTAGACTATAGTAGATATTTAGATAAAGTCATTTTCAGATGCAACGAATAAAACAGGAAAAACACAAACATGAAAATTGTAAATAAAATAATTTTATATATACAATTTAATAACATAAAGCCTAGTTTAATATATGAATAGGGTGTTTGTCAACTGATTGCATGCCAGTGTTGACCGCTCCATAAAATAGCCTACTGGAAGCACTGTAGTTTTGCTGTATAGCTACTAAAAATATGAAAAGTACTACACACAAATAACATTTTAAGATACTTCCGTTTCTGAACAAAGAAAGTAGTATGATGTCATAAATTAGCTACACAAGCCTGATTTTTGTTTTAATTGTCAGAATTTATCTTACATAACAAATAAAAAAGAAAAATCACAAACATTTGAAATCAAGACTGTGAAAAAAATGCCAGAATGAAGCCAGATTTGGCCCAGACTTTGTTGCTCTGGGAAGCCAAGTATAAGAATACTAATGCAAACACGCTAAACAAAAATAAGAATCAAAAAAAAAATAAACACCCAAAACATAAATAAGCATTTTTAATGAACCAAAATAAAAACATTTCACTTTTAATTTATGTATTTGCTCCCCCGTGGCACCGTCGCTGTGTGTGTGTGTGGGGTCAGTGTTTCCTGCTCTTTCACCAGTAATGGGATTGTGCTCTTCAGTACATTTGTGCTCTTGAGTCGCAGCCATCAGAGAGAAAGCTTCGATCTGAAAACAGTTCAGCCATGCGAGGCCAGAGATTGGGCAGCTGAAGCTCCTGTAGACGCTTATCTTTCTGCTCTCCGAGACTCTTTCTCGTGTCCTTGATGTAGCGCAGGTCAGGGAGCAGGAGAACAGGTTGGTTTGAGACGCCCAGCACTCAGATATTAAACACCAGCATGATGGACACAGTCGCAGCACTCCAGCAGGAACACCAGACATGAGGCCGGAGCTCCTCTGAATAATGACTCTCCCATCTTTACCAGCTGCATCAGTGATTCTGCTCTTCTCCTGTCCATCTCTATGAGCGGAGTCTGAGGTTTCAACATTTGAAAGTGAAGAATTTAAGACATCATTATTTGTACTGTAACTCATGGTGTTAGTTGGTTCTTGTAAAGCATGAACAAAAACAAGAATGAAACCAGATATTTTATAATAAAAAAAAAAAAAAAAAAAAAGGAATGAGATTTTTACATACAATGCACATAAAGTGAATGTGACATGCTGGAAAACTGAATGTAGTGCAGCAAAAAAAGCAAATAGCATGATATATATTGGCCAATCTCTAATATAAATAATTTTACAATGAAAATAAAACTTTTATCAACGTGACAATTAGCTGACATCTGAGAACTGTAAACATGCAAATGTGTTGTTAAATTACTGAAATATTGAACCTAAGAGGTTCAGCTGGAAGAAACTTTAGTGAATCGCTGATCTACATCATACTCTTGATTACTCGCTGACAGGAGCAGGTGATGAGGAATCAGGGCTGATAATAATGAAGTGTCTGTATCTCCACCAGCCTCTGATCCTCTGTAATTGACTGCTAAATGAGGCTCATGTCTCCTTTCAGGCCTCTGTTGCATTTCAGCTGCTAAAAATATCCAGATGAGCCGCTCTGCCCTTCAATATCACAGATAAATTAACCCATTTACACAAAAACACTCCCAGCATTCGCTTGATCTGTGTCAGGATACAGCAGATCTCAACCTCACAGAAGATCCTGGAGGAACATCTCAGTCAGGGTTATTACAGACATTATAGTTAGATGAAACAAAATACACGAAAACTTACATTTAAGCTAGTTTAAATTTAAGTTTAGTTTAATTTGAAGTACTAAAATTAGCACAAATAATTAACCTAAAACTATAAAAACTATGTAGACATTATATTTAATTTTTTTTAATTATAAAAATGACAACTAAAATGAAAGTAAAAACAAAATATAAAAATAAAATCTAATTCAAAATATCAACAAAAACTACATCACTGATACTAAAAGTGCAGGTACGGCGGGGGTTCCGTTGGTCCTGTTTGCACAGTATCTGAGTGCCTGGCTAGTGCTACCCAGCCTGACTCGCTGGCTTCCCCTGAGAGGACAGGCAATTCATTCTCAACTACCTCGACGACTGGCTCATACCCGCTTAGTCTCAGGATCAGTTGTGCGAACACAGGAACTTGGTGTTTTTTACACCTCAGCCTGTTGGGCCTTTCGGGTCAACTGGGAAAAGAGCAAACTCTTCCTGACACAGAGGATCTCTTTTCTCGGTATGGAATTGGACTCGGTCGAACTGACAGCACGCCTCACGCAGGAACGTGATCAGTCGGTGTTGAACTGCTTGAATACATTCAAGATCAGGTTGGCGGTCCCACTGAAACAATTTCAGAGGCTCCTGGGGAATATGGCAACTACGGCAGCAGTCACACCGCTGGGGTGCTTAATATGAGACCGCTTCATCACTGGCTCCATGGCTGAGTCCCGAGGTGGGGGTGGCAACGCAGCACTCAATGGGTCTAAGTTACACCAGCCTGCCACCAAACCTTCACCCCATGGTCAGACCTTGCATTTCTCCAGGCAGGAGTGCCCATAGACCAGGTCTCCAGGCATGCTGTGGTTCACATGGATACCTCAACCACCAGCTTGGGGGCCATGTACAATGGACTTGCAGTGTCAGGGGTTTGGACGGGGCCCCAAATGCACTGGCACATCAACTGCCTAGAGTTGCTGGCAGTGCACCTTGCCTTGATCCATGTCAAGGGGTGTTTACGAGGCAAGCATGTACTAGTCCACACGGACAACACTGCGACCGTTGCATACATCAACCGACAAGGTGGTCTGCACTCCCGTCGCATGTCACAACTCACCCGCCACCTCCTCTTTTGGAGTCAGATGCATTTGTGGTGTTCACATTCCTGGGCTGCTCAACCGGTCAGCCGGTCTCGAGCTGTGCTCCTGGGAGAATGGCGACTCCATCCCTGGACGGTCCAGCTGATTGGAGACATTTCTGAGCCGCTTAGGTAGACCTGTTTGCCTCTCCAGAAGCCTCTCACTGCCAGTTGTTCTACGCTCTGACTGAGGGAACGCTCGGCATGGAGACACTGGCACACAGCTGGCCTTCGCGAATATGCGTTTCCCCCAGTGAGCCTTCTTGCACAGACACTTTGAAAGGTCAGGGAGGACAAGGAGCAGGTCCTGTTAGTGGTGCCCTATTGACCCACCCGGACCTGGTTCCCGGAACTAATGCTCCTCGTGACAGCTCCTCCTTGGCCGATTCCTCTGAGGAAGGATCTACTGACTCTGAGACGGAGCCCCCTATGGCACCCACATCCAGACCTCTGGAAAACTTCATGTCTGGTCCCTGGGTGGGATGTGGTGGTTCTGTGACTACCCCAAGAGGTAGTTGACACCATCACTTCACATCACGTCTACGAGATGCTTATGCTTGGAAGTGGAACCTGTTTGTCGAGTGGTGTTCTTCTCACAGAGAAGATCCTCGAAGATGCCCAATCAGAGTCGTGCAGTCTCCCTCCACCCTTAAAGTTCATTGGATCACAGGGTGTGCCCTGCCCGCTCAGGTTGCGAGCTCACTTACTAGAAGTGTTCTTTACTAGAAGTGTTGCATCCTCCTGGGCGCTGGCTCGTGGCGCCTCACTGACAGATATTTGTAGAGCAGTGGGCTGGGCAACCCCCAACACATTCGCTAGATTCTGTAGCCTTCGGGTGGAGCCGGTATCCTCCTTTGTTCTTACCTCAAACGGGAAGAAGCACTGAGTGGCCCCGGGTTCAGGTCGGCTTGCTATAATTGCTCCAGAGAGTAAGAGAAAGGGATCTTTATAGGCGCAGTCATTTGTGTACAGGGAGAAGAGCAGTGGGGAGAGAATGCAGCACTGAAGAGCTCCAATGCATAAGTCCCTGGTTTGTCCAGATGTTGGAGGATGTAGTGCAATCCCATATTGACTGCATCATCCACAGACCTGTTTGCTCTGTAAGCCAACTGCAGGGGGTCCAGCAAGGGTCCAGTAATGTCCTTCAAGTAGGCCAGCACCAGTCTCTCAAATGACTTCATGACCACAGATGTTAAAGCAACAGGTCTGTAGTCATTAAGTCCTGCGATTTTTGGTTTCTTGGGTACAAGGATGATGGTGGGGCGTTTGAAGCAGGAGGAGACTTCACACAGCTCCAGGGATCTGTTGAAGATCAATGTGAAGATGGATGATAGCTGGACAGCACAGGCTTTCAGGCAGGCTGGAGAGACACCGTCTGGGCCTTTGGCTTTTCTTATCTTCTGCTTCCTGAAGACTTTGCATACATCCTCTTCACAGATCTTGAGTACAGGCTGAGAAACAATGGGGGAGGGAGAGAAGGAGGGGGAGGGTGTTGATGGCTGTGCTGTAAGATGGTCAGAGTGGGTGTGGGGTGTCAGACCAAGCTTTTGCTTTTCAAACCTGCAGTAAAACTCGTTCAGGTCTTCAGCCAGTTGTTGATTGGCCTCAGTGCTAAGGGATGGAGTCTTGTAGCTGGTGATGTGCTTTCAGGCCATTCCACACTGATGTAGAGCATGCCAATGTGCATTGGCTCATTTAGTTTACACTCGAAGTAGATTGGTCTCTCTAAGCAAGATCCCAATTCGTTGGTCATCCAACGTGACATCTCTGTTCCTTCCTTCAGGGAACGAGGGTTACCATACGTAACCAAGCCATCTACAAGATAGATTAAAATGCCGATAAAGTCAAGAAAAGATGAGACAAACACATGACAGTATGATTGAAATGTCAAAATGTATAAAAAATATATATATAAAATAAAATAATAAAATAAATAAAACACGTTTATTCTGTGGTACCTAAAAAAACCAAACAATTCGACAAGTTTTTTTTCTTGTAGGAGCCAATGGCTAGTTACTTGATTATTTTGTCTGAAACCCTGCCCTAGCAGCCATATAAAAGACTGTGACGTTGTGCCGGTTAGTTCAGGCCGCTCTCAGTTAAATCTAGAGCTCTTACACACACAAACACACACACACACAAACACACACACACACACACACACACACACACTCTCTCTCTCTTTTCTAGCATTTTAAATACAGTTGCTCCTTTATGCTTAAGGAAGGTTAAGGAAAACAGTCTGACACCGTGGTAACCCTAAAGAGAGCAAGAGCAACCCTATGGAGTGCAGCTGGAGGAAAACAAAACTAGAGGTATTTCGTATTGCTTGGAGGGAAAGTAACCTATCCTACAGAAAAGCATTAAAAAACTGATAGATCTGATTACTTTTCGTCTCTTTTAGAAGAAAACAAACATAACCCCAGGTATTTATTCAATACAGTGGCTAAATTAATGAAAAATAAAGCATCAACAAGTGTTGACTTTTCCCAACATCACAGCAGTAATGACTTTATAAACTACTTTACTTCTAAAGTCGATACTATTAGAGATAAAATTGTAACCATGCAGCCGTCAGCTACAGTATCACATCAGACAGTGCACTATAGATCCCCTGAGGAACAGTTCCACTCATTCTCTACTATAGGAGAGGAAGAATTGTATAAACTTGTTAAATCATCTAAACCAACAACATGTATGTTAGACCCTATTCCATCTAAGGCTCCTAAAAGAGGTGCTTCCAGAAGTCATAGATCCTCTTCTGACTATTATTAATTCCTCATTGTTATTAGGGTATGTCCCCAAAAACCTTCAAACTGGCTGTTATTAAGCCTCTCATAAAAAAACCACAACTTGACCCCAAAGAACTAGTTAATTAGACCGATCTCGAATCTCCCTTTTCTGTCCAAGATACTAGAAAAGGTAGTATCCTCACAATTATATTCCTTCTTAGAGAAAAATGGCATCCTGTGAGGATTTCCAGTCAGGATTTAGACTTTATCATAGTACTGAGACTGCTCTCCTTAGAGTTACAAATGACCTGCTCTTATCATCTGATCGTGGTTGTATCTCTCTATTAGTGCTATTGGATCTTAGTGCTGCGTTCAACACTATTGACCACACCATTCTTTTGCATAGACTAGAACACTTTGTTGGCATTAATGGAAGTGCATTAGCATGGTTTAAATCGTACTTATATGACCGCCATCAATTCGTAGCAGTGAATGAAGAGGTATCATATCGATCACAAGTGCAGTATGGTGTACCTCAAGGCTCAGTACTAGGGCCGTTACTCTTCACGCTTTACATGTTACCCTTGGGAGATATCATCAGGAAACACGGTGTTAGCTTTCACTGTTATGCTGATGATACTCAGCTCTATATTTCTTCGCAGCCCGGCGAAACATACCAATTTGAAAAACTAACAGAATGCATAGTCGATATAAAAAACTGGTTGACGAGTAATTTCTTACTACTAAATTCTGAAAAAACAGAGGTGTTAATTATAGGACCTAAAAGCTCTGCATGTAATAACCTAGAACGCTGTCTAAGCCTTGATGGCTGCTCTGTCAATTCTTCGTCATCAGTTAGGAACCTAGGTGTGCTATTTGATAGCAACCTTTCCTTAGAAAGCCACGTTTCTAGCATTTGTAAAACTGCATTTTTCCATCTCAAAAATATATCTAAATTACGGCCTATGCTCTCAATGTCAAATGCAGAAATGTTAATCCATGCGTTTATGACCTCAAGGTTAGATTATTGTAATGCTTTATTGGGTGGTTGTTCTGCAAGCTTAGTAAACAAACTCCAGTTAGTCCAAAATGCAGCAGCTAGAGTTCTTACTGCACTGGCTCCCTATCAAACATCGTATAGATTTCAAAAATCTTGCTTATTACTTATAAAGCCCTGAATGGTTTAGCACCTCAGTATTTGAACGAGCTCTTGTTACATTATAGTGCTCCACGTCCGCTCCGTTCTCAAAACTCTGGCAATTTGATAATACCTAGAATATCAAAGTCAACTGCGGGCGGCAGATCCTTTTCCTATTTAGCTCCCAAACTCTGGAATAACCTACCTTACATTGTTCGGGAGGCAGACACACTCTTGCAGTTTAAATCTGCAAGATTTAACATAGCACATTCACACAGCACACTAATACGCTTCTAATATCCAAATCAGTTAAAGGATTTTTAGGCTGCATTAATTAGTTAAACCGGAACCGGGAACACTTCCCATAACACCCGATGTACTTGCTACATTATTAGAAGAATGGCATCTACGCTAATATTAGTCTGTTTCTCTCTTATTCCAAGGTCACCATAGCCACCAGATCCAGTCTGTATCCAAGTCAGCGGGTCACTGCAGTCACCCGGATCCAGTACGTATCCAGACCAGATTGTGGATCAGCACCTAGAAATGACCTCTACAGCCCTGAAAGACAGCAGAGACCAGGACTAGAGCCCCAGAGACAGATCCCCTCTAAAGACCTTGTCTCAGATGACCACAAGACCACAGGAAACAGATGATTCTTCTGCACAACCTGACTTTGCTGCAGCCTGGAATTGAACTGCTGGTTTCGTCTGGTCAGAGGAGAACTGGCCCCCGACTGAGCCTGGTTTCTCCCAAGGTTTTTTCTCCATTCTGTCACCGATGGAGTTTTGGTTCCTTGCCGCTGTTGCCTCTGGCTTGCTTAGTTGGGGTCACTTCCATTACAGCGATATCGTTGACTTGATTGCAAATTATTGCACAGATACGATTTAAACTGAACTGAGCTGCATGATGACATCACTGAATTCAATGATGAACTGCCTTTAACTGTCATTTTGCATTATTGACACACTGTTTTCCTAATTAATGTTGTTCAGTTGCTTTGACGCAATCTTTCTTGACTTACAAAGAACATAAATAAATAATACACACACACACACACACACACACACACACTATTCAATTAAACCACAGCAGTGTGTGTGTGTGTGTGTGTGTGTGTGTGTGTGTGTGTGTGTGTGTGTGTGTGACTACACAAAGAACAACACTGATTACATCAGACTGTGTTTGTGTGTGTGTGTGTGTGTGTGTGTGTATGTGTGTGTGTGTGTGTATGTAATCCTTCCATTCCATTAGTAAGAATCGATCCGGCCGCTGGAATCGCTGACTAACCTGCAAGAGCTGTGTGAATATGTATGCTGAACATGAAACACTGAAACACACACAGGTTAAACTCTGTTTAAGTGTTTCTGCATTAAGAGTCAGTGTCCTGTTGAGTGTGTGTGTATGTGTATGATAGTAAACGCGCATCACTTCGGTCCGTCTCCTGCTGCTCATTAAATGCCAGAGCTGTCAATCAAACTCCAGTGGCTTTATTGTGATTCACCCCCCATCAGCCGGACACTGATTGCACAGATGCATGCTGGGAAGCGCAGTCTCAGAGCCGAGAGCACAGAGTTGACACACTAAAACACTGATTACTGAAGGACTGTTAGTGTTCAGTTCATCACTGATGCTGCAGGATTGACACACTGCAGCTTTGAGAGGATCGCTTTACTGAATAACTCATCATCTGTCATCTTCCAGAGCTGAATCTGGAGCGTCATCATCATGTAAATAATTTCACTGCTGCTGCTGATGATGATGACAGTAAAAGTTCCCTGACAGATTGATCAAATGATATTTTTCATGTTGTATTACAGACCCCAAACACATACAGTGCCCTGCTTCTGTTTCTTACACAGTATATTATGAAGATGAGATGAAGGTGATGGTCTGGTCGAGCATCCATCAATGCAGGACCGCTCAGTGCTTGTGAAATCACCTGATGACCTGAATGAGAAGAGCACTGTTCCTCTGGCCTTCAGATGTAGAAATACAGAGCAAATCTGCTGAAAACCTCCCAAACTCAGAGACCTCATGAGTAGACGTGAACATCAGAGTCTACAGAGTCTGTTCAGTCAAACCTCTCCACACGGATTGTGTATCCTGATAGGTGCGTTCAAGTTCATATTTACGATATCAGATGCGTTGTCAATGTACCATTTCTTTGTGTTTATTAAATTCATGAAGGTGCTGTAAAATGAATCGTTACATATCTTACAATACTATGGTGTTTTGTACATGCAATCTAGTTTTATTGTAAATGAAAAAAAAATAATCATTTAAATCATTCAAACAAATTTACTGTCAACTAAAGACTTGTAAACTCAAAGGCTGAAAGTAATGTGTATTCTGCATTCTTTTTGACTTGATCTGAGTCTGATACGGACACACACATCAGCCGTCCTGAGGAGACCCTGTGCCCGGGGCTGATGGGTAAACTGGCCTGAGGAAAACACAAGGAGACTGATATCACAGACACGAGGACAAGTCACGCTGTGATTGGCCAGAACCACAGGATCCTTCATGTGGAAGCTGATTAACCCACAGAACAGACTCAAATTAAACACCACCAGGACATGATACTGCACCCAGACCATTCCTGAACTAGTCATAACTCTAGCCCAGACCATGAGCCACCTCTGAAACCACACACCATGATCAGAGAATCATGACTAGCCATATTTATATATAATTCATATATAGCAGCGCCACATTAATATCTCCAGACTCTTACCTTTTGTTGTTGGTCAAAGTGTTTTCTTGAATCCATGGCGTTTTGCTTAACAAACACATGATCAGCGCCAAAATGGAATTTTAACACCCAAAGTGCATATCATTTTAATAAACACGACTACTTTTAACAGAAATAGGAATATTGAAAGGTCTGCTGCTGGCGACTTACCATTAGCTGTTATGTTTGAATAATTAATAAGCTAATTCCACAAGGTTATTATAGTTAACTGAAACTAAAAAATAAACCATAAAAAAAAAAAAAAAAAAAAATGAAACATTTTTGTTAAGTTTAGCTTGAAGTGCTAAACTAACTAAAATCAAAACCACACTATTTTTCTAAGTTGAATTTAAAAAAATGCAGTACATTTTACAAGAAAATACTATTTCATTCTCTACTTCAAACTTTCACATTAAATTCAACATGTTACCTTGCCATTTCTTATTTAATTATTTGTGAAATTTACTAGCAATTTCGAAGTGAAAACTGTTTTGTTTTTCAGTGTAATAAAAAACTACACATATTTAAATAAAACAAAAACTAATAAAAAATAAAATCACAAAAGCTTTAACTAAAATTACAGCGAAAAGAGATAATATAAAAAATCTAAGCTATAAAAGTATATCAGTAACTTTAAAATGAGGTAGATTTAGGCGAGGTTTGGCTGCTGCATGTTTGTATTGATGGTAATGGCTGGGCATACAGTCTCACACATGACTGCACACACGCATGTAGACATGTAGGGTTAGATATGCTGAGTAGAGAGGCTCTACGTCTCTCTACACGCCCTGTATCATATCTAACCCTGCTCTCTAACGCCCTGTGAGAGCAGTCCTGTCAATGTGATTCCTGTCTGATGCTTCATGCGTCTTTAATGCCTCATAAACGCCTTTTTTAGCAGCGATGAGACGCGCGCACAGGTTCGCGTGAACGCGCGACTGACTCCATACAGAAATCAAAGCAAAGCATCAGTGTTCGTCAAACAGGCGCGCGCGCGTCTGCACTGCAGTACATGTGTGTGTGTCTCAGCATCAGCATCATCATCCTTCTCCTCCTCACAGAGCGCGTGCATTTTCGCAGCATCGCGCGTCTCCTCGCACACATCCAGCGTCAGTAAAAGCGCGGTTCTTACCTGCGGATGCGACTGTGCCGTCCGTTCACCTTCAGCTGACGCTCCCGTTTCGCAGCGCGTCGCCGGGCGGACTGACAGCGCGGGGCTCGAGCGCAGCGCTAAGCGTTTCTCTCGAGCACCTGATTGGACAGTACGCGGTGACGCGCACGTGAAGAAGCAGCGGAAATGGGCTGATTGGCAGATTCAGCTGTCAGCCAATAATACAAGTCCTATATACACGACCATCTAACAAACTAAAAAACAACCTACCTATCTATTCTATCTGGTCTGTCTATCTATCTATCTATCTATCTATCTATCTATCTATCTATCTATCTATCTGTCTATCCCATTTTAAGAATGCTCTCAAAACATAATTTATAAGTTGTTCATGGAGCGTTTTCTGAAATGTTTTAGTTGGATGTTCACCTAATGTATGTTACTGCTTGATTCAAAATGTTCTCATACTTTTTTCAATTAAATTAATGTACTATATTTTGGTTTGATAATATTTTTTTATTGAATATTTTTGTATTTATAGGGGATTTTATAGTACTAAATAATATTTATGGAAGAGTTATGACCCTTTTTATTACCGGTTAAACACTATTATATGAAATATACATTATCCAAAACATGTTTCACTCTAAAACTGCAAGAAAATCAAAGGCATAAATCTAATTAAAATCTAATCAAGTTGTGTTCCAAATTTGAGGTTGATATTACAAAAAATAACAATAAAAGGAAGTATTTGTTTGGGTGCAATACCAAAGGTTTCTACTTGAACAAATTCACTCCTCATTCATTTCCAGTGACATCATTTTTGACTGCTAACCATTCAAGTGTGTTTCAGGGCCATTTAACCTTTTCAAATTGCATCCATGATTTATTTTTGTGTTCACATAGCAAGTGCCAAAATCTTTACCAAGTTTCATACCATTGTAACTCAGTAAAAAAAAAATCTCAAAAAACAAAATGTAAAATTTGGGGGGTAAAAAATGACTGAACTACACCAGAGGATTTATTTATTTATTTATTTTTTAAATATACAAATATAAATTTTGTACATTTAAAATAAAGTCTTTGTAACATAATGTAAATGTTAGCGAAACATTGTTAGAATGTATTTGTTGTTGGCTGGGTCTGCAGTAGTGCAGCCAGTAGACAGACAGTAATATTGTTATACAAGTTTTATCCTGCTGTCAGTCCCATCACTGCAAATAAAGATGAAGAGACACACACACACCAGTTCAAAGGTCACGGTTAATTAAGATGGGCTCATTATGATCATGTCCAGACACTGATGCAGTTTACCACTGACTCTAAATGAGATTAAACTATTACCTGACCTTAACTAACTGATCAATGATGACAGATCACCTGTTCTAAACAAATAAATCCTCAGGACCCAGATGGAAATGAACGTGTTTTTGCTGTGGTTTTCATGAATCTTATGCAGAATTCGTGTGTGTGTGTGTGTGTGTGTGTGTGTGTGTGTGTGTGTGTGTGTGTGTGTGTGTCGGGATCTTCAGACCCTCATTCTGCTGTAGGACCGGCATTGTCCCGCTCACAGCCCCCCGATCCAGCGGGGAGCGTTAATCCGTCTGATGGGGGCAGGAGTGAAATGGAGAGAGAGCATTAGTGTCCGATCAATATAACACACCATCAGCAGGAGACATGAAGACCCCAGTCAGGACACGTCCAATCACGAATCAGACAGAAACATAAATCATCATCTTCATCAGCAGAGTGAAGAATCACCCCGAAAACCAGATCAATAACCTTAATTTATATGAAAGCACAAGAGATGCTGCTTAAAGAGACAGTTCACCCCCAAAACGATCATTCTGTCATCATTTACTCTCACTCATGTCGTTACAAACCTGTATGAGTTTCTTTCCTCTGATGAACACAAAAGAAGATATTTTGAAGAACGTTACTAATCAAACAGTTGACGGTAGCCTTTGACTTACACAGCATGGAAAAAATACTATGGAAGTTAATGGCTACCGTCAGCTGTATTCTTTAAAATACCTTTCTTTTGTGTTCAACAGAAGAAAGGAGGTCATACACATTTGGAATGACATGAGGATGAGAGAATGATGACTGATCAATTTTGGATGAACTATCACTTTAACCCTTTGATTATTGAATATGTTTATATAAGAATGTAATCTAAGAACAGATGATGTTCATAAATATTCATGTTTAATAAATATTCATTCATCAATATTCCAGAGATTCTTCAGCACTTTCATCATCCACCAAACGCTCAGATGAATGTGACTGATCTCCGAGCAAATCCTCACGATTCACTGAACAAATCCTCAGGAGCCACACACATGCTTTTATACATTTAAGCTTCTCTTTCTTCTGTCCATCATGAGCAGGTTAAATGTCTTAAGATGGAGACCTGACACACACACACACACACACACACAAGTCCCTGGAGGGGGCGGGGTAACTGAGCCATGTGGGGGTGGGGTAATCGTTTGGGAGGAGGGGGCTTGAGGTCAGTCGTCATGACAACAATCAACGCTGCGATAATGTGATTCTGAATCTATTCATGACTGAATGGACTTCAAACAGAGCAATAAAAGCAGCGAGCGTCCTAGAGGCGTGATTGGACGACACAGAAGCCGAGCGGTCACTTCTAATTTGATGTTGCTAAGACACCGAGAGCAGAGAGAGAGAGATTTAAACACGGGCTCCTTCAGGGGGTCCATACAGACCATGAAGGAAAATGAGTGTGTAGGGGAGACTGGGACACATCCCAACACTTTTTGCAGAGTTAAAGACAATGTGAACAAATAGATGACATTCAGAAAAACACAGGGCTCTATGTCTCTATGTTCAAAATCTCTTTAATCTCTTTATTCAAAAACATGGTTAGTTAAACCATGGTAACCACAAATTAACCATGGTTTTACTACACTAACCATAGTTTAACCGTGGTTTTGGTAGTAAAACTGTGGTTATACAAAAACAACAAAAAAAAAAAAGCATGGTTACTACACTTTTACTGTTTGTTGCTGCCATGTGTCTTGAGTTTGAGCTCCATCACATTAATTTTTATTGTCTATTTTTTTAATCTTAAAATCTATTTTATACACCATCATTTTTGTTTCTATAACGTGTGAATATATCCTCCATCGCAGTGGTTCTGAACCACATTTCTGGAGGACCCCCATCACTTCACATTTTGCATGTCTCCTTAATCAAACACACCTGATTCAGGTGACCTGCTCATTAGTAGAGACTCACAGACTTGAAATGGGTGTGTCAGACAAAGGAGACATGCTAAATGTGCAGTGTTGGGGTCCTCCAGGAATGTGGTTGAGAACCACTGCTCTATCGTATTCTACAACAAAAACAATCAGAGCGCCTTGTTATCACTAGTTTTATTTTGATTTCCCGAGTCCGCTAGTAGCTTATAGCCCGTTAGCATCACCAGCGTGGTTGCGCTAATCCCACATGCATTGCTAATACTCTATTCACACACATTACCATTGCTTTACTCACTGTTACTCGCTTTAATGGCGGATGTATGTCTACCTTTGAGTGCAGGTGACGACACGTTCGAGCTGCATTTGGAGCAGCTGGAGGCCATGGAGAAGCAGTTTTGGGTCTTGGAGCAGAGGCAGGCGGAACGTGACGCTGTGATCGTCGGAGACTCCATCGTCCGACACATCCGTGCTACGTTAGCCGAAGGTAAAGTGCACACTCACTGTCTCCCTGGTGCTCGTGTTCTCGATGTTTCTGCGCAGATACCCGCGATCCTGAAGGCCGACGAGAGCCCCAGAGCGGTCGTGCTTCACGCCGGGGTTAACGACAACACGCAGCGGCAGACGGAGACGCTGAAGAGGGACTTCAGGAGCCTGATCGAGACGGTTCGCAGCACGACGCCCGCGGCGACGATCATCGTGTCAGGACCGCTGCCCACGTATCGACGAGGACACGAATGCAGGATACAGGTTTGATCTGCACACAGACCAGCGCTTGCTCTAAATGAATGGTTATTGTCATGGTGTAAAGAACAGAAACTGCTCTTTGTTAATAATCGGAATCTTTTCTGGGAGCGACTTAGGCTTTTTCGCGCTGATGGCCTTGCACCCCAGCAGAGTCGGAGCGGAGCTGCTCTCGGACAACATCTCCAGGACTCTACGCTCCATTTGACTAGTAAGTCAATTCTCAAATAACTGCTATGATGGCTTTTGTTCTACCCCACTTAAATAGAAGTACTTGCGCTGTCCAATCTATTAAGACTGTGTCTGTTCCCCGAATAGTGAGGTCAAAATATAAATTTAATGTAGGATCTAGAAAAAATCTTATCTGATTAAACCAGAAAAATATTAAAATAAATGAACAAAAACATTTTTTAAAGTTTGGGTTCATAAACATTAGATCACTCACACCCAAAGCAGTTATTGTAAATGAAATAATCACAGATAATAGTTTTGATGTACTCTGCTTGACTGAAACCGGGCCTCCTGAAGTGAACTGATGCATATTTTTGTAAGAAAAATATCTATATTTAAAACTTCATAAACCATAATCTCCAGCTACCTCTAACTGACGTACGTGCATTCATTCCAGTTCAGTTTTCAGTTTGTTCCAGTCCAGCGGATGATGTGGGAGGAAGGTGTAGCACATGCCCCGGTGAGAAGTGACGAATGCGGACGTGCAGTGGAGAGAACAAAACACAACTCTGGACACAATTTAGAAATACTGAAAAGGATTTGTAAAGAAAAATGTGGTAGGATTTCGATATAAGCCAAGAAGACTTAGAATGTAAACAAACGTTGGTTTTCATGAAACTAGCATATTCTCACCGGATCTTACACTGTTGTTACGATCCTTGTCTGTGTTTCTGGTCTCTGTGTTCAAGGACTTTTAATACGTAGTTCTGTGTGCCTATTGTTTCCTTGTTCCCCTCATGTTCCCTGCTGCTCTGCTCCTAGTTTGTTACCATGGACACTAATTCTACCACACCCATTCCCTTGTTAGTTTCCATAATTACGCATTAGTTTATTGGTTCCACTCAGTGTATAAATACTGCTGTGTTGCAGTTGTTGTTTGGATGTATACCTTGTTTGAATGATCACACGTATGGCAGTTAGCATAAACTAGAGATTACGGTTTATAAAGTTTTAAACATGGATATGTTTATTACAAAAACTCATTGATTCACTACAGAAGGCCTTTATTCACCTCCTGGAGCAATGTGGAGCACTTTATATGATGGACGGATGTGCTTTTTGGACAGTTGAACAGAAACATCCACCCACTACCATAATAAAGCTTGGAAGAGCCAGGACAACTTTTAATATAACTTTAATTGAATTCGTCTGAAAGAAGAAAGTCGTACACACCTAGAATGGCTTGAGGGTGAGGAAATCATGGGCTAATTTTAATTTTTGGGTGAACTATCCCTTTAAGGGATTTGTATTTGTGTATGCTTTTTTTCTTTCTTTCTTCTGTGTTTAGAAGATCCCGATCTGAATCAAATGATTCACAAACCCACACATAGGTATGTGAGCGGAGTGGAGCGGCAACACACTCCAAGCATTCAATAGTCACTCCACTCAGGGTTCGGCATTTCCCGCTCCACCTTCGCTCAATGACAAAATTCGTGGCTTGAGTATTTCAGTATGTTTTGAAATATCACAAAGATCTGTTCAGAACCTATTCCAAAGTATAACTTTTGTTGCCAGTTATTTAGATGACAATGGCTGTATGTTGAGTTATTTTTAGAGGACAGTAAATCAGTACTGCTATACAAGCTGCACATTGACATGTCTAAAGTATATCCAATTTTCATTTCTATAGTATTCTCCCTTGACAACATATAATAAAATGGTTGCCGAAATGTGAGGCATGTACTCGCTTTTGTGAGATACTGTATTTAATGAATGAATGGATGGTGGCCCTTCTGTGTCCAAAATATACCAAAAAAATTTTGGGACAAGATTTTTACACTTACAGCTGTCATTGTAAGACAGTTATCAACTCTAGCAACAAGATTGTTTGTCCGAGTTAGCAACAGTAACTAAGGGGGGAGGGGCTTACCAAACACCACATGGCCCAGTGTAAGCACCTTTTTTTCAGTGTTGACATACTTTTCTGTTAGAAAATGAATATATTTCACTAAACTTAAAATGTAAAAATACATTTTAAAAGGGTTTATTAAAATAAATGTTTGTTCTAATATAAATATAATCAATTAGCCTAACATACATTGTTTGAATAAAATAAAGTGCTGTCAATGTTAACACATGTGATTAATATCTTTTTCCAGTTTAACGTGTTAATTGCAGCATCTATTTTTTCTGTAATACTTTGGCTAGCATTAAATGACATGATCACGCTCTTTTTCATGCAAATGTTTTTAAACCATCGCTGTCTGTGAACGTCATGTTCGTGAGCATATAAAAATGCGCCAGAATCGAGAATCGACTTTCTCACTCAAAAGATCAATAACACACACAATTATGCCATAATGCTGTATTAGTTTCAGTGATATTAAAATATACAGTCTTTATGTTCTTTCTACATTAATTTAGAGATTAACTGTGAAATTATTACATTATAAAAACTTAAAACCATGTTTTTAATCACAATCTAGTTATTGTTTTTTAATCAAAAGCACTAAAATAATTTGTCTTACAGAAAGTGTGAATATTATATGTCTGATAAAAGAAAAGTTCCTTTCATTGGCAGTTTGTATAGTGGTTTTAAAGTGGTGTGACTGTATAAGACCCAGCAGAACCAAAGAGAATTATTATTTCACTTGTAAGAACCAATGATTTTTTTTTCTTTACAGTAAACTATGCCTAGATTCAGGCCCAGGAAGACGGATGGGGACTCCAGCCACAGTCACTGTTTGAGAGTGCTGCCAGTGAAGTTGCACAGGGGAAGTCAGTGAGGGCAGCAGCAAAGCCATGTGACTTTATATCACTTTATTAAGAAGTGAGTGAGGGCACATCTAGGACAGTAAAGCGTTCACAGCAGAGCAAAAGGCCATACTGTTCGAGTTCCTCCTCAGGGCTGCTGACTTATATTAGGGTCTAAGTCCCAAAGAGGTAAGATAATAGATTGCTGGATTTATGTTTCATGATTATGAACAGTTTATTTTTAGTTTATGTTGGCATACTGTAACCTATATACGTTTACTTTTTTTTTTTAATGTACAAAAATGCTTTAATGCAGATTCACAAATTTGCTTATGAACTGGCAAAGGTTCACAACTGCCAGCAGCCCAAGTCATGGGAGGAGCACGGAGCGGCTGGGGCGGACTGGTTAGATGGTTTCCTGAACAGGCACCCAAACCTTTCCCTGAGATTGACACAATTAAGCTAGGGCAACACATTTTAATAAAACCAACAATCTGACAGAGCTATTTCAAAAACATAATTTCACTGCCAAGGATATCTGGAATATGGATGAGACGGGGGTCACCACTGTCCAGAAACTGGAGAAGATTCTTGCCAGAAGAGGCCAAAAGCAAGCGTGGAACACTTGTCACTGTGGCATGTGCAGTGAATCCCTCCACACTTTGTGTCCCCAGGGTGAACCTCCACCCTCATTACATCAGGGATGCTGTAGACCAACAAACAACAAATCATGAAGAATTAAAAAATTAATATATTCCATATTCCACTTCCAAACCCAAAAACCATACACTTGCTGATCCTCTGCAATCATCACTCCCACATGTCTTTGCGAGGAATTGACCCACTTCACCAATCCATCCATACATCCCAAACCGCTGCTGGAACATCTTCCTACATCGGCTTAAACAAACCTACAGCTAGGCCTGTCTCCACCACTTCCACTGGGCCAAGTCCCATTACCTCCACCAGGCCTGCTGCTGGAACATCTTCCTTGATCAATGAGGACTTTTCACCTACTGTATCTTGGTGAGGCAGGGCCCCGGAAGACCACCAAGACCAGAAAAAGGAGAACGACTGAAATTCTTACAGACACACCTGTCAGGAATTCCCTTGAGGAAGAGCAGGAGATGGCATCTTCGTCCAAAGTAAAATGAAAGATCTTTGCAAAAAAGGAAAAAATGGTGAAAGGAAAGAAGTACACAAAAAAAAATGAGGATGAGACTGTGGAAGACTTGAATTCACCAGAGGAGCAGAACAAAACATCTTCCTCTAGTGTAAAGCAAAAGATCTCTGCAGAAAAGGAATAAAAGAGGAAAAGAAAGAAGTCTACAAAAGAAAATGTTGAGGTCTGGCTGTCTTGTGTGTCTTGCCATCCCAGCGCCTGTGAATCAGACGAGAGTTTAACAGTTTCAGTCAGTATGGCAAATCAAATCATTAGTCTTACACATTAAACAATGTGTTGCTCTTAAATCTTTTAAAAAATACAACAAATATAATCTCCACATGATCTCATTGAGTTATTCTGTTAATATGGGTATCTTGTACCATTTCATTAAAGTTTGGTTAAAGACTGTTCTGGACAGCTGATTAATATATTTAAGTAAAATAAAATAATGAAAATCTAGTTCCCACTAGAATAGTTGCCTTGACTTCTGCAAAAATAGAAGTAGATATTTGCTTTCTGAATGCATATGATGCCTGACATCTAAAAAGAAGTTAAACCACACACACACACACACACACACAAAATCTTAAGTAACACTGTTAGATACTACAGCAGTAAAGTGATACAGTGGGTTAATATGACTTATTTTGTCCACCAAGGGGCCAGTTGTAACACTCTCATTTCTAATATTTAATTTAATATTATAGTCTTGTACTTATTAGTGAAAACATATCAGTTGTATTATTAAATAGTGCAACTATATTTACTTCTTGTGTCAAAAGATGACTAGTGTATTTCAAGTAGTCTGAGTTATGAAGGTAAATGTAAAAAGGATTGCCCCAGTCTCCCCCTACTGTACATTAGTTTAGAGCGGAGATTAACTACCTATACAATAAACTGTTCAAAACATGAATTCACCCAATCAGTACTGAGTATCCACATGCTACAAACAAACATGCCTGAGATATAACATCCGATTGAATAGAACACCCATTCACTGCCATTATAAAGCTTGGAAGAAGCAGGACATTTCTTATAACTCCGACTGGATTCGTCTAAAACAAGAAAGTCATATACACCCAGTGGTGTAGTGTTTTGTAGTGAGTATACTGTGATTTCTCACCCGTCACCCGTCCCAGAGCAGCACCTCTGCACCACCACACTCACTAAACAGGGCTCTGTGCTTACTTTTATTTTTAGGAGCACTTGTGCTGCTAATTAAAAAATAAATAAAAATTAGGATCACAGAAAAAAATGCAGGAGCACCTTCTGAACAATAACAAAAATTAGCCTTCCCATTTACAAAGTAATATTGGACTCCTTAAAGTGATTTACAGGGGCATTTATTCTAACTTGTTATCTTTTGTCAAATTCAAAAGTGTATTTTTATAAGCTGTTTTCAAAATTTCTAATTAAAACAATAGAACAAGAATAATAGGATACCAATGCAATAAAATCAGTATTAACAAAATTCCTTTGCACTACAGAGGTGGCACAGAAGAACACAAACGTGGCTTGTAGGTATTTACAGACATTTAATGAGGCTCAGAGGCTGCATGAGTGCAATTAACTTCATAAATTCATGTTGAAAATAATGTTCAAATATAAAATTGAGTATAGAAATATTCAATGATTTAAATAACTGAAATGATACTTTAAAAATGAAACTAAAACTAGCCTACTGATTTTATCACTGAATCATTCATTTAATTGATTCGTTCGAATGGTTGATTCGAGGAACAAAGCACGTGACTGTCTTTATAAATGGATAAATGAATTGACTCGTTGAAATGATTCATTTAAAAACAGAGTTTCATTCATAAACGAAACAACGCTTTGTTTGAATGGAGATGTGCAGCGGCTCAGGTGTGAGTTTGTTTGAAACTATTTTAGTTGACAAAATAGAGCAAAATCAGGCAATACTGTAACAGTCAGACATTGTAAGACAAGTAACTTGTTTATTTAAATCACTCATTGTTCTTACTTGCTGACAATCCCCTGCTGTTACAGTTATGTTAATGATAACGTATATATGCTACTTTGATGTACCAGGTAACGCTACGATAGCATCAGTCTCGTTTTCTGTACTGCATAGGATAATATCAGCCTTATCTGGCTCATTTTCTGTCATTTCTGTAATGTTAACGTTCCTGTCATCTGTTTGCAGTGTCAGCAGCTTCAGGGGCAGGCTTACGAAAACACTGAAAGAGTGTAATCATTTCATATCTCCTTTAGTGATTCACATGAGTTCATTTCAAGCTTGCACACTCAGTGCTGCGCAAGAGTTGCTCAATAGCAAGTTGTCAAAAGAAACCGCGTGATTATCAAAAAGTCTGGTCTTCGCAACACAGACACAGTGAATTTATGAATGAACTTGAGAATGGTCTGTCACAAAATGATGTTACATATCTGCACGCTTTTTGGGGTATATTTATGTTTATGAAAAGTGTGTATACGCAAATCCTTGACCTTTCCTAGTGGGAACACGTCGTGTAGCTGCATATCACGTAGACTACACCACTGTATACACCTAAGATTGCTTGAGGGTGAGTAAATTATGGGGTCATTTTCATTTTTGGGTAAACTAACCCATTAATATGACAAGCTGCAGCTCAAAATACATGTTCGATGGAAACGTTGTGCTTTATGATGGAGATTGTAGCTTAACTGACTAGATTTGAAATAGTTTGACACTGCAGTTCAGCTGGTGACAGTTCAAGAGGAAATCAGCTGAAAGCATCCAGTCTCTCATGGCATTGAAGTGAATGTAAAAGTATGATAAATGATTGTTGCATCTGAGTGTATTCATTTATATAGAGGTGGTGCTGGTGTGTGAATATCCGACACTAGATGGAGACAGAAACCTGGAGAACTTCAACAAACAGATAATTAAACACTAGTACTAGTAATACTGATCAACCAGGGGTTAAGGGCCACTAGGGGCCCTCAAGATGATGTAAAATTATTTAACATGCATGAAAATGAGCTAAAACAATTGAAAAGATATTTCTTATACTAATGTACCATCCCAACATCTGGTTTTGTTGTAGTTGTTTGAAGAATCTGGATATATGAGGAAGCCTCTCCTCATGAGTCACAGAAATTCATCAAATTTTTATAATGAACATACATTTTAATATCTATGCCAGGATCTCAGGATAAAAAAAAGAAAGTTTAGTTAGAATAATTGGTTAGAAAGAGAAACATTCAGCTCCTAAAACTTCTGAAATCTGAATTATTTTCATTATTTTGTTGACATTTAGTGACACAAATAATTCCTGACATCATACATGAATGTCTGCTGGGTGTTTGTCTACAGGCATCATCATCATCATCATCATCATCATCATCATCAGAACACCTACAGCTGCTACAGTTTAATTTCATCTGATGATTCTATGAGAATCCTACAGAAAATTATCTGAAACCAGATAAAATCACTTGTGTTCAGATAACAGACGGCAGAGTGTGTGCCAGCACTGTGAGGACACACACACACACACACACACACACACACACACACACACACACACACACACACACACACACACACACACACACACACACACACACACACACACACACACACACACACACGACAGATGGCTCTCTCTCTCTTTCCACACTGGAAATATGACAAAGACTAAAATAAACACGCTATGAGCTTCTGCACACACTGTTACTCACTGCGCGTTTGTGATTTTCTCTTTTACAGCTTCACAAGTCTCTGGAATCCTTTGTGTTTCTCTCAGTATCTCAAAATAACCCCCACTTACTCACACACACAGTTTATACTGTGCACTGCACTCTCTCTTACACGTGATGTGAAACAGAAAGCTGTATACAGCACCCAGCTAACAAAAATTTGTTCTTAGAATGTTTTTCTAACATTCTCATTAAGTTCCCATGAAAGGTTATTTCAGAGCAAACTTCAACTTAAAATGTTGAAAAGTTTTATTATTATTATTATTATTATTATTTTAATTATTATTATTATAATCAAGAAATATGCAGCTATATGACAAACAAATTCAACACAGTCACACATGTAGCTTGAAACTGCTGAATAATTCCAGTGTTACAGTTACTGTATTCTCATTTACACACAAGATACATGGTCTAGAATGCATAGCATCTACAACCTTTTACCTAAGTATTTAAAGCAACATTACAGCAAAGCAATCATGTTGCTAGGAAACTTTTTTCCACTTACTGTGTTTGACCATGGTAAATACGTGCTCAAGTCGCGTTTGTTCTCGTGTTTGCCCATCGCGGCACTCCCCAGTTTCGGTTTGCTAAATAGTAAGGCGTGGCCAGCTGACTTCAATAAAATTGATTATTTTCACCGCGGCAGCCCTTGTGTGAAGCCTCCTCGTGTGAAGACCGACGAGTGTAAAGACTATCGACTCTACCTGCGCAACTCCCCTTTCTTTACTTTTTGTACAGCTTGTTCTCAAATATTTATTTAGGTCAATTGTACTCACTATGTGCTTTCAAATCTCTACTATTACTACTAACACTCGGAGAGCACGCACTGTACGTTGGAGGCAGGCCTATCCCAAAAATCTACGGCGTGTCCCTCTGACCTCTACTACTTTACTCTCTATTCCAGTTGGTCTCTGGAACTGCCGGTCTGCTGTTAACAAAGCAGAATTTATTTAATCTATTGCTACTCATTCCGGTCTCAACCTCATGGCCCTAACTGAGACTTGGATCAAATCTGAAGACACTGACACTCCTGCAGCCCTCTCCACTGATTTCACTTTTTTCCACACCCCTCGCACGACTGGGAAGGGTACTGGTCTCCTTATCTCAAATGAATGGAAATTTGATCTTCAACCATCTCTTACAGGTAACAGTTCATTTGAATCACATGCAATTACTATAACCCACCCTGTTAAAATCCACTTTGTAGTCATTTATCATCCCCCAGATCAACCAGGTCAACTGGGAAGCTCCACTCATCACTTCTAACTCCACACTTACTCCTGACATGGCACACACTCCTCCGCAGGTCACCTTTCGACGCAACATACACTCACTCTCTCCATCTCGCCTATCCTCTGTGGTTTCATCCTCACTTCCTTCACACTCTCAGTTTTCAGCTCTGGACATGAACAGTGCTACTCTTTGCTCCACCTCTTGCTTGGACAACTTTTGCCCACTGTCGTCTAGACCAGCACGCACCACCCCATCTGCCCCCTGGCTGTCCGATGTACTCCGTGAACATCGCTCTAAACTCAGGGCTGCAGAGAGGAAATGGCTTAAATCAAGAAACTCTACCGACCTCAGTGTGTATCAGTCTCTCCTCTCTTCCTTCTCTGCAAACGTCTTCACTACTAAAACATCATACTACCACGACAAAATTAACAACTGTTCTGACTCTCAAACACTTTTCAAATCTTTCTCTTCTCTTCTTTTTCCTCCTCCACCTCCTCCTCCATCGACTCTTACAGCTGATGACTTTGCAGTTTTCTTCACAAATAAGACAAGAACCATCAGTGACCAATTCTCCACACCGCAGACTGATTATAACTTCACAACGACTAATGCACCCTCTCTCTCCTCCTTCTCTCCCCTCTCAGAGACGGACGTTTCCAAACTTATCCTGTCCAGTCATCCTACTACTTGCCCACTTGATCCGATCCCCACTCACCTCCTTCAAGCGATTTCTTCTTCAGTTATACCTTCACTTACTCACATTATCAACTCCTCTCTTCACTCTGGAACATTTCCCTAAGCAGGCTCTCGTAAGCCCACTGCTGAAGAAACCATCTCTAAATCCAGCACTTCTAGAAAACTACAGACAGGTATCCCTTCTTCCATTCATTGCAAAGACACTTGAGCAAGTTGTGTTCAACCAGCTCTCTATGTTTCTTGTACAGAACAACCTCCTGGACAGCAACCAATCTGGCTTCAGAAGTGGCCACTCAACTGAGACTGCCCTGCTCTCGGTTACTGAAGCCCTGCGACTTGCAAGAGCAGCTTCAAAATCCTCAGTACTCATTTTGCTGGATCTGTCTGCTGCTTTTGACACCGTTAATCACCAGATTCTCCTGTCCACCCTCAGAAAGATGGGCATCTCTGGACCCGCACTCCTGTGGTTTAAAAAGTGAAAGGTGACGTGACATACAGCCAAGTATGGTGACCCATACTCAGAATAAGTGCTCTGCATTTAACCCATCCAAAGTGCACACACACACCGTGAACACACACCCGGAGCAGTGGGCAGCCATTTATGCTGCGGCGTCCGGGAGTTGGTGGTTCGGTGCCTTGCTCAAGGACACCTCAGTCGTGGTATTGCTGGCCCGAGACTCAAACCCACAACCTTAGGGTTAGGAGTCAAACTCTCTAACCACTAGGCCACGACTTCCCCCGTTTAAGTCCTATCTGTCAGGTAGTTCCTTCAGGGTGTCTTGGAGGGGTGAAGTCTCTAAGTCACAACTTCTTGCTACTGGGGTTCCTCAAGGCTCAGTACTTGGACCACTTCTCTTCTCCATCTACACGACGTCATTAGGATCTGTCATTCAGAAGCATGGCTTTTCCTATCACTGCTATGCTGATGACACTCAACTCTACTTCTCATTCCAACCAGATGACCCAACGGTAGTTGTTCGCATTTCAGCCTGTCTGATTGACATTTCTAGCTGGATGAATGACCATCACCTTCAGCTCAACCTTACTAAGACTGAACTGGCTGGTGGTTCCAGCTAACCCATCGTTTCATCACAACTTCTCTATACAGCTGGGTTCGTCCACCATAACTCCTTCCAGGACAGCCAGAAACCTATGAGTTGTGATGGATCATCAGTTAAGCTTCACAGACCATATTGCTACAACGGCCCGGTCCTGCAGATTTGCCTTATACAACATTAGGAAGATTAGACCATTCCTGTCAGAGCAAGCCACCCAACTTCTTTTCCAAGCTCTTGTTCTCTCCAGACTGGACTATTGCAATGCTCTCTTGGTGGGCCTTCCTGCATGTACTATCAAGCCTCTACAACTGATCCAGAATGCAGCAGGGAGGGTTGTCTTCAATGAGCCAAAAACAGCTCACATTACTCCTCTCCTCATCAGGTTACACTGGCTACCAGTAGCCGTTCGCATCAAATTCAAGGTACTGATGCTTGCCTACAAGACGACCACTGGCACAGCACCAACATACCTAAACTCACTAGTTCAATCTTATGCACCCTCCAGAAGTTTGCGCTCTGCAAGTGAACGACGCCTTGTGGTGCCATCCCAAAGAGGTTCAAAATCACTCTCATGGACTTTTTCCTGGACTGCTCCCAGCTGGTGGAATGACCTCCAGATCTCAATTCGAACAGCTGAGTCTTTACTCATCTTCAAAAAACATCTAAAGACACATCTTTTTCGCCAGCACTTGACCAACTAATACTAGCTCTTACCTTTTTTTTCTATTCTATTATATTCTATTCTTGAAAAAAAAAACAAAAAAAAAAACACAGCTACGTGTTCTGTGCTAGACTAACTGAGACTTGTTATAGCACTTGTATACTGTTGCTGTTCTCTCGTTGGTCTGATTGCATCTATTGCTCTCATTTGTAAGTCACTTTGGATAAGAGCATCTGCAAAAAGATTAAATGGAAATGTGTTTTAAAGAATAAACTTGTCTATGTGCACATGTAGTAGCACAAACAACTATAAAGTGTGTTCTATGAGCACAATGTGTTTAACACAATTACACATTTGTGTCCCTGCAGCACAGAAGCAGTCATAAGTAGCACAGGTATATTTGTAGCAATAGACAACAATACATTGTATGGGTCAAAATTATACACTTTTCTTTTGTCAAAAATCATTAGGATATTAAGTAAAGATCATGTTCAATGAAGATATTTTGTAAATTTCCCACTGTAAATATATCAAAACAAAACTATTTTTGATTAGTAATATTCATTGCTAAGAACTTAATTTGAACTTTAAAGGTGATTTTCTCAATATCTAGATTTTTTTTGCACCCTCAGATTCCAGATTTTCAAATAGTTGTATCTCAGACAAATATTGTCCTCCTAACAAAATGGTAAATGGACTGCATTTATATAGCGCTTTCAACAGAACCATGGCCAACCAAAGCGCTTTACAAGTTGCCTCACATTCACCCACTCATTCATACACCAACGATGGCAATGGAAAGATTATTTATTCAGCTTTCAGATGATGTTTAAATCTAAATTTCGAAAAATTGACACTGTTTTTGTGCTCCAGGGTTCCATTTGAAAAATAAAAATAAATGCATACCTGGTTTTCTTTGAGATGTTCTCTTCAGATTAGAAAGTTTATTGTATTGTTGCATGGCATCTGTTTTGATAGAGTTATCATTTCGTGTCTTACAAAGGGAATTCCAGTTTATGAAAATATGTTTTAACAATGTTTTGCTAACTTTCCCATAATGTTATAGTATATAGTTTATCTTTTCCCATAATGTTATAAAAATATTATTTCTGAATGGTCATGTTTCAAAAATGTTTGTCTTTTTCCCTTGGTCATGCAGATGTAAGCCCCCCCTGTAGTAAAAAAAAAAAAACCTGTAAAAGTCATCTCTGATCATCAAAATGACATATTTAAATGTTTTTTTCTTGTGAAAATTTTCTCATGCCTTAAAATAGCTTGAATGCAACTCTACACCATTGCCTTATTTACTGTACGCTGATCTATGAATATGCAATTTAGCCCCGCCTCCACTCAGTCACACAGCAGCCAGTCATGAGCCAGCGCCTCCTGATTCACTGCTCAACTGTAGTAAACGCCATACAATAGCAAGTGGAAATATTGGTTTAATCAAGCCATATGTGTTTGAACCAGAAATAAACTGGTATGCTCAACGTAAGGAGACTACTTACTGCTGCCGCGGGCTATTATTCAATTTTGTGGTTCTTAATAAAAATAATAAGCACTAACAGCACATGACATCATGAAAATAGGGGGAAATATTGACAGTTAGTGAAACATCTACAGAAAAATATAACCGTTACCAGATTAACCTGGGTGCCTTCTCACTAGACCTCTGCTTTGCAGCACAGTTAATGATATGCTAAGGATAGGATCCCTTGACGCGATTGGCTATTGAGTTTTGTGACGTAGCAAAACAAAGGCTGTTTCAAACCGCATTTCTGTGACTGCCTTTGGGAAACTAGAGTTTTAAGGAGAAAATACACAGCAGTGGTGTTGATAAATGGATCGGCACATGGTTTGTCTAAAAGCATATTAAAAACACCATAAAGACAAATAAACAACATAAAAAAAACTTGATTTTCACCACAGGGGGACTTTAAGGGAACATTCTATTTTTCCAACATTATGGGAATGTTACTTTGGAATGTTCTCTGAAACAAGTAGTAACATTCAAAAATGTTGGTTAAACATCAAACTAAAATGTTTCAAAAGAACATTCCATGAATGATGTATAAATAACATTTTTGTGCTAATGTTTTGAGAACTAAAGACCTTTGAACAAATGTTCTATGACTGTATGTTTGTTCAGAATGTTCTCTGTGAGCTGGCTAATGAACACTTGACCATGGCATCAGCAGAGTGGCGTCCAGCCCATCATCAAATAAAGTTATTCTGCATCTTTACGTAAAAATTGGTGGAAAAATGTCAGTCTGATCAAAACTTCTGTTCATTTGTCACACTGGAAACCATTATGGGATACAGCATCTCTTACAGTCAGCTATTGATCAGAGCTTCAGAAAAGACACAAACAGAAAATAGAACTATAATGCAATACATTTATTCAATCAATATTATTATGAATATTATATGTATAGGCTGAAATATCATCCAGTGAAACTTGAATAAAATGAGACATGAGGTTAGTAAATCTCTAACACTTCTGAGATTAAAGTACAAAATCCCTTTATAAAGACTGAGAGAATGAAGAGAAACACTACATTAGAGTCTGAATGAAAGAAGAGATAAATACTGCTGCTGACACACACACACACACACACACACACACACACACACACACACACACACACAAGCCTGACCTACACTTCAGTTCTCAAGCCACACAAACTCTCACTTTATTTACAGTAACAAAATATCTTACAAAACAACATTTAACATTTCAAATTCAAACTTGATGCAAGTTATGAAGAAAGCAATCTCTTTCACACACACACACACACACACACACACACACACACACACACACACACACACACACACACACACACACACTGTTCATTCTGATGAGCAGATCTACAAAAACTGATCAAGGCAAAGTGTAAATAGAGTGAATTACATTAAAAATCCCAAAATCAAAAACTACAAATTATATTTTACACATCAAAATTACCATATTTTTAGAAACATTGAGAATTTTTTTCTTTCCATTATAATGATGGGTATGAATTCCATTGATGAGAATTTTGAATAAAACATATTTAGCTATCATAATGTCATATTGCAAAAAAATATATATATATTAATGTTTCTAAAAACAGGCTTTGTTTTCTTTATGTAAAATATAATTTCAAATATTTGTCTTTTTATTTTGGGTTGAAATATGAGCCAGTGTGGGATTCACTCCATAGAAATATTTAAACGTGCTTGGATTGGCCTGACGATGATCCTCCGTTAGCATACTGAACTCATCTTTGACATTTACAGTCTCGCAGATGAAGCATCGTCATGATCAGGTTCCTCTCAGCATCACAGGTCTGGGTTGCTATGGGAACTGCACAGGTTCACATGCGGGTCAAGATGAACGCTCGGGAAGCACCTGACATCAGCTACAAAAGAGTCTGTGCCTGTCATTAGCTGAACGTTAAACAGTGCAGCAGCGCCCTGAAATACAGCGAGAGCGTCTCTACCGCTCTGAATCAGAGTTCTCTCAGTGGAATAGGAAAATATTGTCTTCATGCATGGATACATCAGCTGCGTTCGTAATATAATACTAGCATACTGCTGTCACATCACGAACAGTGAAAATGTGCTCACACTCAGGTCATCTGGGATATAAATGAGTTTGTTTGTTCATCAGATTTGGAGAACTGTAGCAACTTGTTCACCAATGGATCCTCTGCAGTGAATGGGTGCCGTCAGAACAAATCTTAGCTTCCGGCTAAAATATGGCATCTCCTGTTGTCTCTCACATCAGAATCCAGACACATATTTGTTCAGAGCTGTTTAAACACTGCTTGATCTGTGCAGATTTCTCTCCTGATTCACACCAGAACACTTTTTCACTGGAGGAAGTGTTATTATGGATTATAGACTCTATGTATTTGAGTTAAAAACATCTTAATGCTGGATGTGTTTTCAGCTTTTGTCTTCTCCAGATGTTCACTGATGGACTGGAGTGCTGTGGATTACTTGTGGATTATTGTGATGTTTTTATCAGCTGTTTGGCCTCTCACTGACGGCCCCCATTCACTTCAGAGCATCCATTGCTGAGACACTGATGCAGTGCTACATTTCTACAAACCTGATGAAGAAACAAACTCATCCTGATCTCAGACGGCTTGAGGGTGAATACATTTTCAGCAAATTTTCTTTTTTGGGTGAACTATTCCTTTAAATAAATCATAATTGAAATTGTATATGTGATGTGGCGTCCACTTCAGAATCAGCGGATCTCACACGAATGAGTTCATGGCGTTCACCGGAGACGGCGGCTCGGAGCTGTCGTGTGTCGTGTCTCTATCTGACTTCCCGCTATACTGTCCGATAAACGAGCCGTCCTCACTGAACTCCGTGTCTCCAGAGTCTCCGCAGTCGACTAAACTGTCGTCGCTGCCGTCACGCTTAACGGTTCCGCCGGACGGAGTTCGGCTCCCTTTGAGCGGTTTATGGTCCTCGTCACTAGGAGAAAAACCACATGCAGGTGAATCATGACGCAAATCAAACTCAAAAGATGGACACATGCAGGACCGGCGTCACATGTGCAATCACAGACATGTGACAGCATGAGAGACAAAACCTGCCAGATCTTCAAAACAAGCATTAAAGCATCATGGGAAACTATCAGAGGAATAAAGACGGATGAAGAGCAAACAATATCTCAGCATCTGAAGCGTGAAGATGACAACAGATTGATCAAGCCGTGATCATCATGACATAACAAAGCCTGATTCCTGAAGCACCAGCTGACTCAGTCCTGAGCGAATCATTCAACAAATCGGATTCACTGGACAAACTTCTTCTGCTGGTGTTTCATGAATAAAGCCCATCAGCCGCGATCAAAGCACAAACGGATTGAAAAAAACTTCAAATCATACATGAATCATGAATGGATGTAGCCACACTTCCAACGAAACTCCTAAAATTCTTTTAACTTGACGCAGCTTCATAAAAACACGGAGCTCATGTATGAGACGCTGCAAGAACATAGAAAAACAAAGGAAAATAGAGCAATGGAATGGAAAGATGCATTCTGTGTGAACGGCCCCTTACTCTGTCCGTGATTCATTCTCACTGATGTTCTCGTGGTGGAGATGATGTACGTGTGTTAGCGGTTCACGAGAAGTGTGATCCTGGAATGGTTGTGTTTTTCTCCTCTCACATGCAGATTCCCGCTTACCTTCCCACATTCGACTGCCGCTTACAGACAACGGGAGGAACGAACGCCAGCGACTCCTGAGTGTTCTTATCTCGACTCAGTCTGCACGAGCGTCATGGAAAACTAGCGCTGCAGATGCGATTCAGAGCTACTAAACATCACATACTAAGAGCGGTCATGTGGATCCGATGAGTCGGTGTTCACGCAGAGCAGCTGAATCGATTCTGATTCATTAACGATTATTTTACTGCTGTGTGAGTTTGTTTTGGATAGTGTTATCATTCAAGGACTGAACGATCCTGTAATCCACACACATATTCTGCATCTGGCAAACAGTGACTTACTGTACACTGCATTCAAGGTAAAGATTTGTTCAGTGGTGACGGTAATGCATTACAAGTAACACAAGTTTCATAATCAGATTACTTTTTTTCAAGTAAAAATTAAAAAATATATATATATATATTTTTGAAATATTCATTTAAAATCTCATGGGGACTTATATACATTTAATCTAAATTTTATAATTTTTTTTGTAAATATTTTTGCCTAAAATGCCGGTAATGACTTCCTGTGTGTGTCAGGTGAAGAGCAGCTGTCAGATTCACATCATTTCCCACTGTGTGCTGAGGACAGATCAACATCTGAAATAATGTCCAAAATCAGCGTATAAAAAGGAAATAATTTAATGAAGCAGGGAATATAAAAGAATATTGCTCAACAGGAGTAAAGTGCATTCATTCGTCTCCCGCATGCGTGCAGAATAAAGCAGGAATAGACTTTAAATGGCAAACTGGCAGCTTCAGTTCAGATGAAACTAACATCTGCAGGATTATTCTGGATCAAGGAAGAAAAGGATGCAGAACTATATTCTGATACAGTAAATACGCTGCTGGATCATCAAGTTCACTGATGCCGATCATCCTGGAGATGAGAACATGATGGAGTCCCGCAGGATCTGCATCAGACCACCAGCAGCAGAGCAGATCCATCGGAGGAGAAGATGAAGGTGATGTTGGGGAGAAGAACTCATCTGCACTCCTTCTCGGATCGGTGGGTTTGGTGCGGTCAGAGGTCAAGGGTCAGGACAGTGCTCTCTCACCTGTACTCTCCAAACGTGATATCATCCTCCTTCATGGGCTGGATCTCTGGGTCTCCGTGAGCATCTTCCTTCTCTTTAACTGAGACGAACATCAGAGTCACACAGAGGCATTTACAGTCCAAACAACACAGACACATCATTCACCCATGAGTTAACACTCAGATTAAACATGTTCTTCCAGTATTTTGTCTTGTTTCTAGTGTAAATGTCTAAAGATTCAAATGACTTAAGATAAGAAGCATTGTTTTCTTAGAAATGCATCAGAAAGAACTGAGTTTATGTAACAATTTCTATATGGTATTAGTATGTCATATGGATACTTGGAAAAAGAAAATAATAATAATAATAATAATAATAATAATAAAACTACTAAAACTTTAAATAAAATTAAAGTGAAGAGGAAATATAAAAATAAAGTCAAATTCAACATATTAATCAAAACTATTAATGATAATAAAGTCACAGTCACCTGGATATTTGCCACCTTTGTTCCTCTTGATGAAGCAGATAATGAGCAGGATGAGGATGAGCAGAGCGATGGCCGACATCAGACCGATGAACCAGCCCTGAGTGGCGATGTCCACCTGCGGACTCACCATCGCTGAGGAAGAGGAGGAGGAGGAGCATGAGACACGTGTAGACTCTTCAGCTTTAAACAGCTCGATTCAGACTCCAACGAGTCACGGAAGATCAGACGCCACCAACACAGTCATGAGAGACAAAGCTTAAACACGGAGAGGGAAACTCGACCAGCACTGCAGAAATAATGTTCTTCATCAGCATTTCTGCCTCATTTTCCAGTACAAATATCTGAACATTCTTATATCAAGATACATTTACCTGAGACATAATGCAGACATTCTGAGAAATGTTTCACAGTGAAAGCAGGACAAAATATTTGCCAAAGGGATCAGAAATATATACATAACTCATATATACAACATAACTCAATTTTGATATATTTTTTAGAATTTTTCAGAAAGCAAGATATCTTAATTTTGCATCTCAAGTAAATGTAATGTTGAGATACTTGTACTGGAAAACAACTCCAAAATCCTGAGTAAGAAAATCAATCATGCTGATCGATAAATAAACAATAACAACTGAACCACATTATGAGCACAGACGGACTCGTGCAGGACATACAGACATGCGTCATGCGCTTCAACATCTCAACACAACGGCTGTAATGCATCACAGCCGTCAAAGATCCCACAAGGTCTTGAGGCTGAGATGAAGCCTCACCTGAGACCTTAACCAACAGCTCCTCAGAGTGATGAACCGCTCGGTCATCATGACCCCGGGCCACCACACGCACCTTGTAGGCCAAACCTTTCTTCAAACCCTTAAGAACGTGGAACTGAGAGCCGTTGACCTTCTCTTTGTGCCAGTCTTCATCACCTGAGGATTTCCAGCACAACAGGAAGTACTTCAGCGTCCTCACTATTAAATATGGGTAAGTTAGTTCTCTACACCTGCTGTGTCATTCTGGAGTTAATTCTGCTCTCCAATAATCTAAAAAAACAACTAAACTGTTACAACCCTTTGGTGAACTACACTGCAAAAACTGGTTTTGTCTTGTTTTTCAGTATATAAGGTACATGTACGGTATAATGACATAAGATAAGATCAGAAGGTTTTTAAGATGTTGTCAAAATAAATTGTGTTTAAACTTAAAACAAGGAATATCTGCCAATGAGGTCAGAAAAATAAACTTAATTCAAAGAGAAAACACAATTTTTTCTCCTGATTTGCTTTTTTCTTTCCTTGTTTTTAAGTGAGACACTGCATGCACTGGTCAATTTTGGTCTATTTTGCTTCCATAACATGTCTTTTTTTCAGACTAGTGGAATGAAAAGTCCAAATTGATATTCAAGTGTTTATTTTATTGCACTGTATCTGCATCTGAAGATTTCAATTAAAATCCATATTTTTTAAAGTTTGTTTCTCCACTTCAGCAGCACTTACACACACCAAAACTTAGAGTTTTATTCCTCTCTATATTCTGAAGGTTTTTACTGAAGGGTTTGTTCATATTTCATTCATACTGATTTATACAATTTTTTTTTCCAAAAACATTGTGAAAATGTATATATTTACAGACAATGAGTTTGTTTCTCCACTTCAGCAGCACCAAAATACACCAAAACTTAGAGTTTTATTCCTCTCTATATTCTGAAGGTTTTTACTGAAGGGTTTGTTCATATTTCATTCATACTGATTTATAAAAAAAAAAAAATTCTAAAAACATTATCAAAATGTATATATTTACAGACAATGAGTTTGTTTCTCCACTTCAGCAGCACCAACACACACCAAAACTTAGAGTTTTATTCCTCTCTATATTCTGAAGGTTTTTACTGAAGGGTTTGTTCATATTTCATTTACACTGATTTATATAAGAGTTTATTCTTAAAACATGGTGAAAATATTTTTGTTATTATGATTTAATACAAATTATCCTCTGTAAAAATGTTTAACTCTAAAATTTCAACAAATTCAAACAAGAACTTTTAACCTGCCTTTGCAATGATCAGAATTGGGTAAATATTTGCAAATTAGTGCATATTTAAATATAACATTTCAGAAAACATAACATACTGTGATTAATCAACTGGGGAAGTATGGTGATATGATATTCAGTAGCAAAAACTTTTACCCTATTCACCTGTAGTTTCTTATTTTAAGTATAAATGCACTTAATTTTGATCAATTTATCAGACAACAAGACTTTATATCTTCTTAATATGCTTCTTGATATAAGAATGTTTATAGATTTTTACTGGAAAACAAACAAGACAAAAATACTAAGAACATTATTTTTTTTTGCAGTGTACCCTGCTGAACAGACGGGTCACCACCACTAACTAGCGTGGAGGTTGATCTGTTCAGTGGGGTAGATGACTGTGTACTAGTTACTACAGGAGCTCTACTCATGGGAATGTATACGTTCAGCATTTCATCATCATCATCATCATCCTCACGACACACACATGCAGGATTCTTACTTTTGTCTATAATATATTCAACATAAAGGAGTTTCTCGGGGCCCCAGTATTCCCAGCTGATCAGCGCTCCATCCTTGCTCATGGACGAGCTGACATTCCCAAACGCAGGCGCAACCGGCGGCACTGAGAGACAGAGAGACATCATCAGCCCATCACAGTGACCTCTGACCTCCAGATCAGTGAACAGCACTGTTTACAAGTGGTCCAAACACTACGTGAGTAGCGTAATGACGTGACGTTAGTGTGTAGAGGCGGGGCCAGTGATGATGTCACTACTCTAGGAGGAAGAAGGGCGTTTATTCTCATTTATAAAAATGAAAAATAAAAAAATGAGAATCATGAAAGAAAACACACATTGTACAGTGTTTCTCAAAGGACTTTGTGACATAAGACAAATAATTTTAATATACTAACAGCATAGTCCTAGATCTTGAAAAAAAAAAATCCTGCTCATTTGTAAAAAAAAAAAAAAAAAAAAAAAAAAAGGGGGCCTAATGCTGGCTAATTTGATGATGCGGAGTTCAGAAATATTAATAAAAACTTTATATTGCAGGGTTTTTTTCACAAAATAAGAAGAAAAATCTTTCAAATTATATGCATCAGCTTTAATGCATTTATTGAAATAACAAAAGCAGTCAAATGGCAAAAGTTTGACAAAAAGAAATACTGACAATGTATTATTTAACTTACAATTTGCAATGGAGTGAAAAAAAAAAGTTCTAATACTCAATTTAAAAGAAACCTATTATGCCCCTTTTTACTACATGTAATATAAGTCTTAGGTGTGCCCAGAATGTGTCTGTGAAGTTTCAGCTCAAAATACCCCACAGATCATTTATATAATTTTGATTGGAAGCAGAAACACGCTGTTTTCATGCCTGTATCTTTAAATGCAAATGAGCTACTGCTCCCCACCCCCTCTTCCAGAACAGGGCGAAGCCTTTACAGGTTATACCTCAGATACTCTGCCAAAAAACATCTGTTTGGTTTTGATTATCATGTGTATCGCGCTGAAATCATGCATTTTAAAAGCTACATTAGTTTAAACATGATATAGTGTTTTCTAAACGCACACATCCGAAGTATGTGCACAGAAATCAAAAATCTGATTTCCCCTTTAATGTCAAATAACTTTCAGTGACCACATCAGTGACCCGCTTTCAGTCTGCGGTTCTGTTAGATTCTGAGAAGATGGGGATGCTGAGCTAGTCTTCTAAGGACACCCTTAGTTCCTGCCAGGCCTCGGCCTTGACTTTCCATTCACCAAAGATCTTAGGATCTCAGCTGATGTCTCTCTTAGCTCTTTTTCACTTTCCACTGGGAAGAAACTCCCAATCACCATCGAATCAGGACATCTTTAGAATTCATAACTCTTCAAACCTGGAAGAAGGTGATCGCGACTCCTACACCACGAACCTACAAACCATCAAGACTTTCATCCGAGACTGCATTCGGACGCTCGTTCCAGGCTAAGGCAACACAAGTATCATACATTTAACTAAACGAAACAGAGGTTTAATATAAGCTGTAGACCCTATTATAAATGGCGCTGATGGTTTTACTCAGGTGGTTAACTGACTCTTTTCATAGCTTCATTCTCTGGTTTTCCTGATGGTTTCATTCATCCACTTTAGCTCCCCTTTTCTATGCACATGTGAGTGAATGTATGTTTGTATGTTTGTTTGTTTGTTAGACTAGTTTGTGTTAGTGTTTAGTTAATAAAACTCTTGTGCATAAATTACATGAGTTTCTGATTCTGCCATGCAAATTAAATGCCCCAATACAATATTAATCCACTCTAAGACTAATGCATTATTAGGCTACTGTAAGAAGGTTGTTTTCTGTGGCCACGGAAATTTCCTTTCTTAGAGTTTATATGAAATTACACTAAATGTTCGCTGGACGAACAGATTAGTTGATGGCAATTTAATTCCGCTACAGTTACTACTGGCAGCTCATTTAAATAATTGTAATTAATCAATTATTTATATACATTTCCCTTTTTAGCTAATTTGCTACAGTATTGTTATTATCATTATCTCCAAGACAGAAATAAATGACAATTGTAATTAGGGCTGCCCCCCTTATATGTAGCAACTTCACATGGCCGCTCGCTGTAACATAAACCTATAAAAATGTGCGCTATTTCAGTGTTTGTCCGGAATGAGGAAGTGCGGTGTGTGATCACTTACACTTAACATTTTTTGGTCATACAAAAGGAGTTGTACATATTTGTAAGCTTGAAAGACTGTTCTTTTATTCGTGTGCAGTCAAAATAACAACAACAAAAAAAAAAACTTTTTGATTTTGTAAAATAATGAAAGCAAACAGGGTGCGCGTGTGCATTCTGCCGTCTCACAGTCTTTGAACTTGAGCGCGTCAAATAATAAAACGAAACTCTGTGTATACTTGCCTCAGGCATAATAAAAATAGACCTATATATAGAAAGCGAAATGTCTTAAACTAACCAATTCAGATTGAAAACAACTATTCTCAGGTGATGTGATCTGTATGAAACATTCATATAGGCGCATCCACTGAGGAGATTGTCAATTCATCTAAAATACAGCGAACGCAGGTTTATCAACGAATTATTAAAATGTTAAGGCAGACTCCTTTTTTTTTCTTTTTTTTTTCTGATGCATTCATAATCATTACTTATGCTGGTGCGCTGTGTGGCCAACCTTATTCATGCGCTACATAGGCATTTAAATCCTCATTACTATGATTTATGGTTTATTAATATAATATAATGCGATTAGTCGACTAACTGCTTAACATAAAGGACAACTGGTCGACCAGAAATTTTTTTAGTCGAGTGCAGCCCTAATTGTAATACAACTGCACTGTAAAATAAAATAAAATTTCACGATAAGTATACAAGTTATTTTACTTAGTAACAAATCAATTTCTTCACCAGCAGGAGTTAAACCATCAAGCTTTTATTTTGGTGGAAAAATGCAGGGAGACAGGTTTACAAACACATCTCATTACAAATAGTGAGATGCTGTAATCATCTGTTATGCTAATGTGAAAATAAAGCATTACTGGTGCATGCTGAGTTCGCTGCATTTACTGAGAACTGAGACGCTGAAAACACTGGATCATGAGCTGCTCGGGTGTAAACGAACACAGTGCCATGCTTCACTCTAAAACACAGTTGACAGACTATATATTTCACTGATTGCAGGTATGATGGGTGTTTGAGTTCAGACAGATCCAAAATCTACATCTGAACATCAGTCATGCAGTAAATACTATGAACACAGAAAACACGCAGCTCGTTTCTGTCGTAAACTAAACAGGTATGATGAGACTCTCCTGTCTTACACAGACGCACAAACATGAGACATTTAAAGACGAGTCGAAGTAGAAGAGTAAACAGAAAACACATAAAACTCACACACACTGCAGAAACAGCTGTGTGCCCTATCTAGTGTACGTACCTCTGTCTAGGACAGTGACGGCCTCCTCGGTGAGCATGGGACCGGCTCCTCTCTGTGTTCTGGCACTGATATAAAACTTGTAGCGTGTGCTGTGAGGGAGGTTGTGCAGCGTGAAGCTGCTCTGATTGGACGGCAGATCCAGCTCCTCCAGCAGACCCAAATCATTTTTGCTGTTGACTGGAGGCGGGACAGGAGCGGAAAGTGGGGGGGGGGGAGGGGTCACATTATTTTTCCAAATCATAAGCTACACTTAAAGACCATTTGCTCTGTTCACTGCTTCAAACTGACTCGAGCAACAGGAACAAGAACGAACACTCAAATAAACACGTACAACACATGCAAAATCATACATTGCTTAAATCATAAAGGCGCATTCACACTAAAAACAATAACTATGAAGTTTTAACTCTGTAATACTGAAGTTCACTCCACCACTGATGGTATAACTGAGGAACGGTATCAGTGAATGAAACTCTTGATGGAGATAAATTTTGTGACGTTGCATAAGCTTGTGGAAACACTAGATCATCATTGCAGTGTGCATCTCTCTTATTGGCAGGCAGTGCAGTTAAGGTACCCAGTGTGAATGGGCAGGTTTCCTCACCGGTCTGATATTTGAAGGTGTATCCAGTCAGATGGCCATTCCTTTCATAAGGTGGTCCCCATTCTAGCATCAGAGAGTCCAGATCGAAAGTAGAAACCTTGAAGAAGGACGGCGCGCTTGGAACTGGAACACAAACAAACAGCATCCATGTTAAATGATAGTATTACCTGTGAGGCCATCAGCCCTCAGTTTCTAAATACTGGCACAGGCTCCAGCCGGAAACTCATTCATCCTCTTTCTAAGACCATCACTATTTAAAGGGGTCATATGATGAGATTTCAAGTTTTCCTTTCTCTTTGGAGTGTTACAAGCTGTTCGTGAATAGATAAGATCCCTAAAGTTGCAAAGACTAATGTCCCAAACCCAAAGAGATATTCTTTATAAAAGTTAAGACTCGTCCACACCCCCCCAAAACACCTTGTTTAAACACGCCCCCACGTCTGCGTCACTGTTTGGGAAGATTTGCATAACACCGCCCACATGTTCACAAAAAGAAAGAAGGTGTAACTTTGATTCTCGCTGTTGCCGTCGGCGCCATGTCGTGGAGACTAGAAAACTAGAAATTAGTGGTTAAGTTGTATTTACAACACTGTTCTAGAACAGTTCAACCCAAATATTCAGATGTGTGCAGCACATTTTATGGAGGACTGTATCCAGATCCTGGGAGAGAAAACTACAATGTTCTGTTCTGACTTACAGTCTGTAAGTACGTTATTTAAAGGATTGGCCACTGATGATTCAAACGTGTGTTTTGAGCAGTGTAGAGTAGAGCTTGTTGTTTGTCGTTTCTTCAATCACAAATGCAGACATGGTTTTATGTTTACGGGGCATGATGCAATGCAACGCGTAAAAAGACAGTATAAGTCATTATAATCAGTAATTATGTCCCCACTGGATGGAACAAATGCCTCGTTTCTAATGGGTTTTATTGTTTTTGTCTTGTCGTGCCGGTGTTCTGACCGGGACACGCATCACAGTATGTTAAGGGGCGTAACATTTCCATCACACGCTTGAGGTATTCGGCTAATCACAACGCACTGGATAGCTGGCTAATCAGAGCACACCTCGCTTTTCAGAACCATGAGCTTTGTAAAAATTGATGCGTTTCAGAAGGCGGGGCATAGAGGAGAAACAATAATGTACAGTATGTGGAAAATAATGTGTTTTTTGACCCTTAAACCACATTAACACATTTCATTACACCAAATACACAAAATAATGTTCCCTTTCAGTCGGTCAATCCCAACGCCACGTCGGATGACCAGTGAATTGGGATCTCGCCTAGAGAGACCAATCTACTTCGAGTGTAAACTAATCGAGCCAATGCACATTGGCATGCAATTATCCCTGTGTGTTGCAGGCGGCCATCTCCCCTGTGCGCTTCAGCACATTAAAAGAGCATTTCTAAAAGAGCATTCATGGGTGTAACATCTTTCTAAAAATTTTTAAAGATGACTTTCCACCCGTGCGCTTCTGGATGCGGTCGTTACCTGGCACCGGGTGATGCTCACAATCGCTGCTTCTCATGTCTGGGCATTAAGCAAGCTGAGGTGGCTTTCATGGACTAGTCATGCTCCCATTGTGGGTGGGAGGATGACCGTCTCGGAGTGGGTCTCCGAGGGCTCCTCCTTCCGCCGGCACTTCGAAGCCAGTGGAGCTGTCGAGAGAGCAGGCTGGACCCTCCAAAGGGGTACCAACTGTATCTTTTGAGGCTCTCCCCGATGACTGGATGTCGATTGCTGCATCAGAGGGTGAGCCAACTTTTCTGGGGAGGAAGATCCGTCAGTACTGAGTGGCCCCAGCTTCGGGTCGGCATCCTAAAACCGCTCCAGAGAGTCAGTATAGTAGACCCTGTTGAGCTCCTCCGTCCCCTCGGCAGCCAGACGTGGCGGAGCGTCCGGCGCCAGGCCCTCTCTCAATGAATCCGTGAGAACTGGTAGAGGGCTGGATTCCATATGTAGAGACCTAAGTGGATCCCATATGTGTAAAATCCACAGTATGGCCTTAGAGGCCATGTTTCCCCGGCAGACTTCTGCCATTCCAAGAGGGTTACAATCACCTCCAATCTTCCATATTCACCTAAAGGGATGTTCATATATGTATTGGGCTTCCGCAACGTCCCTGTCCCAAGTGGTACAGGTACATTTTCCCAGTGTTATCCAGTCTTACTCATTGGGTAGTGCCATAGCAGCAGTAGCTGGTCCTCTTGTGGTAAGCCCTGGCCTACGCCAAAAAGTAGGGGCGCAGGTGGCTTCCACGGGACACTGGAAGGGGCAGGACCTGTTGCCCTTTGTTAGGGATCCCAATTCGTCAGTCATCCGACGTGACATTGAGAGTGACTGACTGAAAGGCAACGTCTCAGTTACGTGTGGTAACCCTCATTCCCTGAAGGAGGGAACGGAGACGTCCCATCCATTCACCACAGTTTCTATACCACCGCTGAGCAGCCAGGTCACCGGCTCGGCTCCTCAGCAAAAACCTGAATATGCAATGCATCTGCTGCCTACTAATACTCACACTGTGATCAGCGGCAGCTGGATGCAATAATCGCATGCCAATGTGCATTGGCTTGTTTAGTTTACACTCAAAGTGAATTGGTCTCTCTAGGAGAGATCCCAATTCGTCGGTTATCTGACGTGACGTCTCCATTCCCTCCTTCAGGGCACGAGGGTTACCATATGTAACCGAGGTGTTCTTTTTAGCAACATCATATGACCCCTTTAATACTTTATCCAATGGTATATGATTAATAAACACGTAGATTCAAACATAGGATAAGTTTAAGCTAACAACAAGTGAGGTACATTTGTACATATTGTCCATTTCGACTGTTTTTGCTCCAAAATAGTTCTCCTGTCAACACAATGGTGTTTTGATCTTGAACGATTCAGCGAAAGATTCAGTGACTCATACATAAAGACAGTCACTTGCTTCCTTCCTGAATGAATCAACCATTTGAAGGAATAGGATGAATAAATGACTCACTCATTAAGACGTGTTGCCACCTATTGGTGGTTTTAGTTTCATATTTCATACAATTTTATTTTCTATAATGTAATATATTTTGTATTTAGAACATTATTTTTGCAGTTGTAAAGAGTCTGTGTAAATCCATCTAAATGCCACTTCAGATACAGATTCTGTGCTACCTGTTTTTTAAATTTCATTTGATTGGTATCAGCCCTATAATGTCTTTTATATCTAATTGCATTCATGAAATAAATATAAAAATGTAAATTAGAAGGGACACATCCATTTAAAACGTTTGGAAAAGTTGCCTTTATAAAGGTCAAAATGCCTCTGAAAATTGATTAAATATCAGCCCTTAATGGAAAAGTCTGCAGTTTTGATCCTGTCCTCTGCTGGGTGTTGTAAAAATGTTCACACTGCTCTTACCGCCTTCGGGCGTCTCGAAGCGCTGCGCGGCACTGGTGGGACCTTCTCCTCGGCCGTTGAAGGCCGTCACACGCAGGCTATAGATGCTGTACGGCAGCAGGTCTGGCAGTTTCCCACTGGTTTTGTTGGGGCTGAAGATCTCAGTACTCTGTTTGTTGTAATGAGAGCTGTGTTGGTGTAAACTGCGCTCACGATGGTAATGCACCTGCACACGGACAACAGTGCAACCTCAGTTAAAGGGTTTCTACCGTCCACCTGCTCTCCATATCCTCCCAGCATGCACTAGTCTGAGCGTGATTTTAATGAGTTTTTATTTATCCATATATTGTCCATACTTACTTACTTGCATGTATTTTATTTTGATTTATGTACATTTTGTAAACATGAATGTGAGTTACTGCTGCTCAATCAAAATCAAAATCATGATTATTTTGGTCAATACTGAGATCACAAATATTTAAGATGATTTTTCAATGACAGAAAGTTCAGAACTTTATAAACTATTTTTTAACAGCAGATAATTAAAACTAAAACCAAAAAAAAATAAAACCACAAAAAACAAAAATAAACAACAACAAAAAAAAAAAACATTTTCAAATATAAAATATTATAAAAAATTAAACTTATTTCTTTCAGCTAGTTGCCAAGGCAACATTTCACATGTGTTTAGTTTAAGTTAATGTACAAAAATAAAAATAAATTAACTAAAACTAAAATGTAATAAAAATAGACATATAAAAACACAAAAAAGTAAAAAAAAAAAAAAAAAAAAAAACTTTAACTAAACAGAAAATATAAAAATAAAATATAGTTTTAAATATTAACAAACTATAAAAGATATATAATTCAACAAACAATAAATGTAAAATAAATGTAAATGTGTGAGTATCAGCTGGTCACATGATGAGAGGAGAGCTGTACCTTATAGCCCTGGAGCCTCCCGCGCACGGATTCGAGTGGAACAGGGCTCCAGCGCACCTCTGCTAGCGTGCTGTTCAACACCAGGACTCGCACGTCACCCGGAGCTGCCGACGGAACTGCACAGGTGCATTGTGGGATCAGCAGCGTTCCACTAGACAAGCGTATAAAGGCATTGTTTGAACTGCTAAAATCGTCACTCACAGTCCTCTCCGGAGTATCCGATCACAGCGCCAGGTTTGGGTCCAGGACCGTAATCGTTCAGTGCCTGAACCATCACCTCATACGGCACGAATGTGGGTGTCCCTGACACCACGAATTTAGAGACATTAGCCACGCTGACCGACGTCCAGTACGTCTCGATGGCCTGCTGACGCCACATGACCTTATACTGCAGGCCGGGACCGTTGGCCTGCTGAGGCGTCAGAGGCTGCCCAACACAAACACAAATGTGTTACATGCATCCAAAAGAACGGCTTACACATGATTCACACATGAACTTCATCTCCACAGAGCCTCTTCATTTGAGAAAACTATAAACAGATACTATCAACAGATACTATCAACAGATCCTGATTATCTTCTCAGCAGTCTTCACAACTCTCTGCAGACGTTTGCGGTCCCTTACAGTAGTGCTGCCATACCACACAGTGATGCACACACACCGTAAACACACACCCGGAGCAGTGGGTATCATTTATGCTGCGACACCCTGGGAGCAGTTGGGGGTTCGGTGCCTTGCTCAAGGGCACCTCAGTCGTGGTATTGCCGGCCCGAGACTCGAACCCACAACAAGGAGTCAAACTCTCTAACCACTAGGCCACGACTTCCCAGTGTCCAGGTGAGGTCCTCGTTGATGCGGACCCCCAGGTATTTAAAGCTGCTCACCCTCTCCACTTCAAGCTCTCTGATAAACAGTAATTGGTGAGTTCTCCTCTTTTACCTCAAGTCCACTATCATCTCCTTTGTCTTGTCCGTGTTGAGGGTGAGGTTGTTATCCTCACACCATGTCAGAAGACTGGACACCTCCCTCCTGCAGACCGCGTCGTCCCCGCCAGTGATCCGTCCTATCACTGCGGTATTATCAGCGAACTTCAGAATGATGTTGTCCTTGTGGGAGGCTACGCAGTCATGTGTGAACAGTGTGTAGAGGATGGGACTGAGAACACACCCTTGTGGGGTGCAAATATTTGTTATGACAGTGTCTGAGGTCCTATTTCCAATCCTAACAGACTGCGGTCTGCCAGCCAGGAAGTCTAGGAGCCAGTTACAAAGTGTGGGGTGTAGTCCAAGTACAATCAGTTTTTACAATCAGAGTTTGTGAGGGATGACCGTATTGAAGACGGAACTATAATCAATAAAGAGCATCCTGATATAAGTGTCCTTATCTTCCAGGTGAGAAAGGGAAATATGGAGGGCAGCAGCAATGGCGTCTGAGGTGGACCTGCGGGCCGATATGCTTACTGCAGTGGGTCCAGTATGTCCGGCATACTGCTCTGAATGAGAGTCAGCACCACTCTCTCAAAACACCTCATGATGATCGGAGTGAGTGCTACAGGTCTGTAGTCGTTCAGGCAGGTCGGGGGGCTCTTCTTGGGAAGGGGGACAACGTTCGTGGTCTTGAAGCAGGTGGGGACGATGCTCTGACTGAGGGAGAGGTTGAAGATGGAAGTGAGTACATCAGCCAGCTCCGTAGCACAAGCTCTAGCCCCTTTCACACTGAGATTCCAGATAATACACAGGTAATGTGTCCTGGCAATCGTTAGATTTTGGTTCATTCACACTGCCAGTGATTTCCCGGAATCTGTGCGTGCGTTCACACACAACCCATAAAGGTCCCGTAAAGACACGTGACATCAGGATGTGACGTGTAATGTGTGAGTGGAAAATGCTAGGCACGTTAACTTTCACTTAAGCTGGCGAACGATCTCAGCTTCAGCACAGATAGTGAGGAACTACCTGATCTCTACTTCATTACAGTTTACACATATAGTGAGTCTGTAGCTGAACAGAGGATTCCGGGACTTTCTCTGAGAGCCAGGTTTCGGGGGAAAAACAGAGCACAGCATTCTCTTATTTCCCGCTGTGATGTAACCCTTGCTCTCAGCTCGTCCAGTTTGTTTTCCAGACATCGCACGTTAGCTAACAACAGGCTGGGTAGCGGTGGTCAGCTAGCGCAAACTTTTAGCTTAGCATGAAGCCCTCCCCTCTTGCCTCGCTTGTGTTGCCGTCTTCGGAGTGTTCTCCTGGGGTCAGCTACCTCGCTCGAGCTCAGTGCTTCGGGGGCTTCCTGGGGGTGGTGGCAGTGACTGTGGGAGCGACTAATGTGTTGTAGCTCCGGAGGTATAAAACCGGTAAATTCAAGATGGTTGGCTGAATTGACGATGTCCAGTAATTCTTGCCTTTTGTACGTTAGCAGTGCACTGCATTTGTGCACAGCAGATAAAACAGAAAACAAACAAACAAGAAAGAAAAACCGGCATTCAAGAGCAGTGCGAGCAAACACGTCTGCCTCAGGGGGCGCCATCTTACCTAGAATTTACATTCACAATAAAAACAAATCTTTGTGCGTAAAAAAGCCTAAAGAAAACTTTCTGTCGACTGGTTTCCTTTCGCGCAGCACAAAAATGAACCAAAACTGTTTTTCATTCATTTTCATAATTTATTATTTAAGTAAAAATATATTTCTCATATAGGCCTATTTATTCATTATATATAAATAGCCTAGCTTTATGATGTTTTTCTCTGCTTGCAGAAGCACTGCAGGTGCGTAATGTGATATGACCATGCTGTGAATCCTCATGTTCTGTTGTTCGCTGCTTTTTGGCATGTAAAACTAATCCCCGGGAAAACAAATGTTAGTATTTTAAACGGGTCACAGACACTGATCCTTTTTAATTAAATTCTAATTTAAAATAATCGTGTCGGTTGATGGTTGATAATCGGTTAATGAGCGTCGGTTGTTGGTTAGGAAAAATAACTAAAATGAACATCCCTAATTTGATTACCTCTGTTTTTGATAATACATTTGTATTAAATTATAAATCCAGAAAAATTTAAACAGACCACACAATTCCTGAAAAAATCATAATACCCTGTTATTGTATTTTAATTGTTAATGTTTTATTAATTTGATTGATTAGACATGATTTTTGATTATTAAAATGTAATTAATTTTTTTAAATATGTAATTATGTGTTTCCATTAAAACAGAAACCGTAAATGTAAATGGAAAAAAAAGACAGAATAAAATCCAGGAAAAAAAAAATGGAAAAAATAAAAAAAACAAAAAAAAACAAAAATAAAAAACAAAAAAAAAAAAAAAAAAAAACAAAAAAAAAAGAATTTAGGAAAAATAAAAGGGATTTCATATGACTCTAATTAAGGAAAAATAAAAGGGATTTCATATGACTCTAATTAACATCATGGGTTAACATCATCTAATAATCAGCATCTCACCTACCTACTAATAATCAGCATCTCACCTTCCACGACATCACCAGATTACTCTTCACAATCCCCAGACATAATCAGCATCTCACCTTCCACGTGATGACCAGATTATTGTGTTCAGTGCCGTGACCTTTGACCTCAGTGGGGTTCTCGTCAGGAGCTGCAGGCATAAGAGACACGTTAGAGACGAGCGGATATGTGTGAACACACGTGTGAGCGTGAACACGGGTGGGCCGTACCTGCGGGGCTGGTCCTGTACTGGCGCGAGGGCATGCTGGGACGACTGAAGCCCACGTTATTGAGTGCCAGCACTCTGAAGCTGTAGTGGACATACGGAGAGAGCTTCAGGTGAGCCGTGGTCTTGGTTCCAGGAACCTCTGTCAGATTGTGCCACACGCCGCTCTGATGTAGAGCGTCCTCATACTGGATCAGGAACTCTGAAGCGGCAAGAACGCAAGCTTATTTACACTTCACACACAAAGGTAATTCAAAGAGCTTTACAGGAAAAGGATGAACACAGGTGTGTGTGTGTCATACTCTTGATACGGCTGTTGTGTTCCTCTCCAGGTGTCCAGGTGAGCTGAACGCTTCTCGCTACCAGGTCCGTTAGCTCCAGATCGGTCGGTGCTCCTGGCTGCTCTGTAGAGTCAAACAACACTGATAAATAAAAATGTAATAATACATCTTATTTCTATAGTGCCTTTAAAAACACAAGGACACTTTACATCATACAAATAATACAGATATACAATCAAGGAACAACACAGTGAACAGGGAGTAAGACAATGATCATATAACACATAAGGAAATAACCGATATGACAATGAAAAGAAACAACCAATTAAAACATATTGTGAATAAGTTAGTATTTAGTTCAGTCTTAAAGGTCTGGAGTGAGGAGACAGTGGAGAGATTTCCTGTTTTGGAGCTGAAATGCTAAACACCCTACCAACAGTGTGATCTTGAGTATTTTAAGCAAATTCTCAGAACTGGATCTAAGAGTGCGGGCAGGAACGTAGGGGTGTAGTAATTCTGTAAGATATGAAGGTGCTAAATGGAAGGCTTAAAAACTAGGACAAGAAAGAATAGGAGCCTGTGCAGTGCTGAAGGAAGGGAGTGATGTGAGCTTATTTCTTGTTAAATGTAAGGGCATAAGTAGTGAACTAGTTGCAAGCAACTAAGGGCTTTAGTGGGTCTACACCCAAACAGAGTGTTACTGTACAATAGTCCAGATTCGAGGAAAGCATGGATAACAGTTTCGGCATATTTGTGATTTCACAAAGGTTGTATATGAACAATTTTGAAAACCAAAATTTAACAAGCTGCCAGATATGAGGTTCCAAGTATAATTTGGAAGATTCCATGAAAATGGGTGAAGAATTTTCTGTAACTCCACCATTATATGAATGGAGATGTCATTTTGGGAAGAAATAAGGGATTTAGGGCTTACTAAAAGGATTTCTGTTTTGTCAGCGTTCAGTTTTAAGAAGTTTTCAGCCATCCATGCTTTGAGATCTTGTAGACAGGAAGTGATGGAAAGGGGAGGAAAAACAGATTTGGGCTGGACAGTAAGATAGATTTGTGCATCATCAGCATTACTATGTTCAAAAGATAAAGCTGAACGATCTGATCAAGAAGAAATATACAGAGTAGAAACAGAAATGGAACGAGAACCGAACCTTGAGGTACACCATGGGAAGATCTACTGATAGCAGATAGTTGAGATAAAAGTACTGAATGGCAAAAATATCAAAAGCTGCACTCAGATCAGAGGAGCAAAAGGATGAGGGCACCAGAGTCAGAGGTCATTCTTTACTCTTGAAAGAGCAGTCTCTGTATTGTGGAGAAGATGAAAACCAGACTCAGATTGTGTTCGCCCAAATGTGACAAATTCGTCCCTTTTCTAATACTTCAGACAGAAATGGAAGCTTGGAGATGGGTCTACAGTTACAGTGTGTTATCAAGCACTGGGGTTATAGCAACTATTTTTAGTCCAGTAGCAAGGGATTTGCTTATCGTGTGCATGATAGGTAAAAAGAGAAGGCTTTTGACAAAGTGTGTTGGAATTGGACCAAATACAATTACAGAGTTTAATTTAACTATTGATTAACTATATACTATACAGCTATTCAAACTCTGATGTATTAGCGAGTAAAAAGTCTAGCTGGGAAGTAGAGAATTCTGGGGGAGCAAATGAAGAGAATGACTGGTAGATATTGTAAATTTAATGTAGAAAAATGTCTGAAGTTTCTGTAGAGATGGTGGTTTGACAAGTTTGTTGATCTCAGAGAACAGAGTCCTGGATTTACACTTTGCTTTGTTAATGACAGCATGCTTTTGTCAACAAGCATGAATCAATGCATCAACTTGTGATCACATGATCAGTCAAGCACATGCTGCGTGATGACATCATCAGCCACATGTCTGCACACGCACATTCAAATGATGAGTCATGCAAACTCAACAGACGCCTTCATGTGGAAATCAAGAGAATGGGCCCTATCATACACCCGGCGCAATGCAGCGCAAGGCGCGGTGCAAGTGTTTTTGCTAGTTTCAGCCCGACGCAGTTCTCATTTCCCCGTCATGCGCCGCATTGTTTAAATAGCAAATGCATTTGCGCCCATTTGTGCGCCCATGGGCGTGCTGGTCTTAAAAAGAGGTGTGTTCAGGCGCATTGTTGGAATGGGATATGACACTATGATTGGTTTATTGCACGTTGCGGCCAAAAAACACCCATTACTCATTAAGAGAATAGAATAGGGACAACCTGTTTAGACCATGTGCCAGGGAACGCCAACCGTTTTCTGGCCGTTAAACTAGCAAAAGTGGATTTGGACACGCCCTGAGTGCACCTGCGCCGTGCACAACAGAAAACACGCAAAGATCAAAAAAACAGTACACAATGTTTCCAAAGCCAAATCAGAAGACAGATCAATGTGATCACACAACAGCATGCTCCATAAACTTCACCACACACACAAGCCCAGGGCATTATGGGATGTGATGTGCTGTGTGTTTACCGTGGATCACCGCGGGAGTGGGCAGGGCCTCTGAGTGGGAGGAGTTAGAGGAGTGAGGAAGAGATGTGTTAATTTACAGACAATTACACACTTCCAGCTAAAATTATTCTAAAATGCACCTTTCTGTTGATGTTTATTTGCTTTCAGTTATTTCAGTTTTTATTAATACATTTTTAAATGTCACTTATAATTTAGTTATTGATTTATTTTAATTCAACTGTAAATCATTTAATTAATTAATTTACAAATTTAAACCAATTTTGATTTATTTATATTTATTGATTTTAATTCAACTGTCATTTATTTATTAATTAATTTACAAATTTAAACCAATTTTGATTTATTTATATAAATCATTATATTATTTATTTAGCCTTTTTTATGTATCTCCTTGTATTGTATTGTTTTTTTCTATTTTTATATTTTTTTCTATTTTTATATTAATAATCTGTTATAAAACATATTTAAAACAATGATTTTAATTAATTTAGATTTACTTATTTAAATCATTGTACATATTTAAATAATTAATTATATAAATCAATATTTATAAATATTTAAATCAATATTTATTTATCTGTTTATTTAACGGTTTGCTTAATCTTGTTTTTATTGTTATTATTATTATTATTATTATTATTATTATTATTATCTTAGTTGGCTTTTCTGTCAATAAAATCCCTCGTATCTGAAAGAATCAGGTTAGGGACTTGATCTAGTCACTTGGTTAGCACACAAAGAGCGGGAAACCTTCAGTACTCACCGACCACTGTGAGCTGAGCGCTGGCCGAGTCCTGGTCCAGCGTGGTGTTCATGATACACGTGTACGTCCCCGCGTCGCTCTCTGTGACGTCTGTGATGGTCAGACTGTCCGAGTCCACTCTAAACCTGTTATCAGACACAAAACCCTCAGACCAGCTCGTCACATTACATTAGCTAAAGATCTGCTTCATCAGCAGAGACTCAAACTGATCCTGTGAACGCTAATGACATTTAAATCTGCACACTTAACCTGTCAGTGATTCTCATCATTTCTACAACACCTGCTTCAACTGTTACTCACCTAAAAGTGTTTGAAAGACGACAATATGAAACATTTCATTGCTCATTTCAGGGAAACACTATGAGACCATGTTGAGACTTTTTCTCATTTTGACTCATAAACATACCAGCACAGTTTCAACACTCTGATATGTTGTGGAATGTGTGTATTAAATTAATAATATGATTGTGATGTTTGTTGATTTGACCCAGATATTTTATGGTCAAAGGCAGCTGCACAGAAACAAAAATTTAATCAAGAAAAAATATATATATATATGAATTGATGTCAGTATATTTATGTTTTTGGCAGATGCTGTTATCCTTAAAAAATGAATGAGCATTTATTATTATTACTTAATTATTAAAGTATTATTATTTATTATCAGTTCACGCATGTTCAGTTAGCTGGGAATTGAACCTGTGATGTTGGTGTTGCGAGTGCCACGCTCTACTTCAGGAAAACACACAGAAGAAGCACTTTTCCACATGTGTTCTGTTGTCAGGGTGTAATTTTT